>NC_089597.1:36693767-36993767 GCF_019320115.1 Miscanthus floridulus
AGGGTGGCAAGGACATTTGAAGGCAAGATTTTACCTCATATTGTGAAGAAGCTGAGAGAAGACAGTTTCAACCTTGACATAGAAGTGATCACAAGCTCACTTGAAGGTGTTGCAGAAGTTTGTGCTAAGGGGGGCAGTTCATTTAGGTTTGTGGTTGACTTAGGTAATAGAACATGTTCATGTAATGCTTGGCAAGGGTCAGGAATACCCTGCAAACATGCTATTGCGTACATCACTTCAATTCCTGGAGCAAAACTAGAAGACCATGTAGATGAGTACTTTTCTATCCAGAAATTCAAAGAAGCTTATGCAGGCTCTGTCCCATGTATTCCTAACAAGTCCATGTGGCCCAAAGCCACACATGGGTTCTTCATGCACCCTCCATTGCTTAAGTCAACAACAGGAAGAAGGAAAAATAGGATGAAAGGGGCTCTAGAGGGAGGAAGTGGGAAGAAGAAGAAGAAACATGAGTGTCCCATATGCCATGAATTGGGGCATCACTGGTACACTTGCAAGAATGGGGATCCAGCAGACATAGCTGCAATGGAGGCAGAAAGGTAATCAAATACATCTACATAAATGAAACTATCATTTAACTGAACTACATTTTCTATTAACAATTGTCTTTTGCAGAGGTCTCCCAAAGAAAAGGCAGAAGAAAGCAGCTAGTACCAATACAGAGACTAGCCTTGTGGTGGCCACTCCATCAACAGGGATGGTATTCCCACACAATGAGGCAGTGGCCAATGCTGCAGAAAAGAAGAGGAAGAGCAAATCATCTTCTTCAACAACTTCTAAGAAAAAGAAGGCATCAGCTAGCACTGCACCATCAACAACTCCAAACACCCTATCTGGCAGGTATGTTTTTCCTATAGTTCTGCAATTTCTCATTGTAATGAAGCTTGTTCCAATAACTGGTATTTGATACTAACAGGTCTGGAACTGGTTCCAATGAACTAGTCTCCCTCTAGGCATCAATTGCAATAGTGCAGACACCACCATTGGAGGTTGTTCTGCCCCAGAGTTCACCAAGGAAGAAGATAGCAGTGAAGAAGAAGCTGACACCTAAGAAGCCTCCCCTTGTACCAGCAAGCCCAGCCAGCCCAGCTTCAAATACCAGGAGCAAGAAGAAGGTAATGCTGGAATGAAAGGTGTCTGCCTGATTGTTGTGTGGGGATGTCTTTTGGCCTCATTTGCTTTTGTGGCTGTTTTGCTAAAGCTGTGCCTGGTGCCTGCTTTTGGATGAGTAGTACATGAGCTACTGCTGTTTGCTGTGCCTGCTGGCATCATTTCATTTTGGCTTGACTAGAACTTAATGTCTGGATGAAGCACTTATGTGCCTGCTGTAATGTTGGTGACATGTTGAAAACTTTAGCTAATGCGTTGAAAACCAGTGACCAAATGTTGGTCTATGAACCATATTATTATTATATATTGTGTTAAATATTATTATTATATATTGTGTTCATTTCTTGTGTTGGCATCACGAACATACTCTAGTTTTTTTACATTAAAAAAAGGTGCACATTAATTCATATGTTCATGCATCACGTACATACTCCAGTTTTTTTTTGCGCCAACACAACTACCCAGCTCGGCCAGGGAGTGGCACAGAAGGACAATGGTGATTTTGATCAGCCTCTATGGCCTCAGGGCAAGCAGGTCTTTTCTCCATGCCGTTTCTCTCCGTTAGAGTGCAAAGTGGATGGAATGGCCTGGGAGACAAGAAAGTTTAGGTGGATGGCGCATGGGTGTGGCCCAACTTTTTAGTGGCATGTGGGAAACGACCATCTTTTATAATGGTACAGAGATAAAAGTCTCTTACTCATTTGGTGGTCTCTATCAGCCCGGCGGCGACTTATTGGCAAGTAGAGAGGACCAAGGCAATTTTGTTCGGATGAATGATAACATGATTACTGCAATAGTGTTATATCATTTTTATAATAGAATAATGTCTATTGTTGATTAACGTGGTGGCTTACTTGAAATTTCGGAAGCTAAAACATTAACATTTTTTTACTAAAAAAGAAGGTTCCAAACTTTGAAAAAAATTACTTAAGAGAAATCCTAACCAACACTCGGTTGTTAGGCACGCTCTCAACGATTCCCTCGCAGCCGTGGGGTCGGGGTCACGACGCGGCGGAGGCGGAGGCAGCGCTCCTAGCGAGGATGCGTGCGACTGCTGGCGACAACGCGCGCTCCTTGCGGGGTCGCGGTGCGGTGGAGGCGGCCCTCACGTCTGCTGCGTGGCAGCAAGCGACTGAAGGGGCTATAAGTGGCGAATCTAGGATTTTATCTAAGGGTACGTCGTTCAAAAAATTTCATATACAATTCGGTAAATTCATTTCAGCAATTCGGTAATAATTTTAAAATTGACAACATGATTTGGTATATATGCACTAAATACCACAATAAGGCTTAAATTCATGGATTAAGTTTAAACCATCCATTAAGTATAGTATATACAGTTCAAAAGCAACACCGATAATTGAAATAAGGCATAAAAGAGAACCAGAGACTTATAATGTTATTTTTGTGGCTATTTTATTCGATATTTTTGAAGGGACGTAAAAGTATTGATTATATTATCTTCATCAACTTCAAAGAAAATATCCTGTTCAATGAAAGTGACTAGACAGACATCCATAAGACTATCTCCCATCTTATTTTCTAACTTTGTTTTCACAAAAATCATTGTAGAAAATATCCTTTCAACACTTGTCGTTGCCACACTAGAAGCAATACCAATTTGATGAGCTCATAAACCATATCATACACTTTGTGCCTCTTTGTTTCAACAAGCTTAACTAAGAGATCAACAATATTGTCTAGATCTTTGAATCTATCAGCTTGTCTCATGTCATCAATATAATTATCTAGCTGCAATTCAAGTTTGAGCAAATTATTATTTGAGAACTCTTTGGGTAGAACTCAGCTAGTCTACGTAGCTTCTATGTATCAAAAGAAGCAAATGACTTGAAAGGACCGAAGGCTGACATACAAGACAACAACTCCATATTAGTCTCGTCAAACCGATTATCAACATTGGTTTGCTTTCGGGCACGAGCTTTCCTTGCTGATTTTCCATAAGGAATATAATCACCATCCGTAACAGGAACTTCAACACCATGTTTATCGCAAAATGAAGTGACCTTCTCAAGAAAATTATTCCAACCATCAGACCTCAATTCTTGCATTCTTTTTTTGCCATATTAACAAGTGATATTGCATTAAAAATATCTTGGTCCCTTCTTTGCAAACACTCAGATAACTTATTTGTATATCCAAAAATAATATACATTAAGTGTGCAAAGAAAACAAATTCAAAGTTCTCAAATGCTCCGATCACAAAATGTATACAGTTACCTGGAGCATTGTCCAAAACATACTTCTTCACTATTTCCTGCAAGAAATTTCAAAAGTTCAATGAAGTTTCCCGTGTTGCTAGATTCTTCACTTTCATCATGTCCACGAAACGCCAACCCTTGATGCACAAGAAACTTGATACACCTAAGTGAATAAGTCATCATTTTCTTATAAAGACGAAGATGCTCATCACTCCACTTCTCAATATTATAATCAATTGCTACCTTGGGATTTGTAAAGCCAATGTATCTCTCTTGAGCTGCAATATGTGCCTTAGAACCCATATATTTGCGAAGTGCTTTCTCTCCTATATTCCAATTCTTCTAGCCATCAACGATAAATGTGTCTGACCCAGTACCCTTCTTGAACAAATAGCATATGAAGCAAAACACAACATCCTTCTTAATACTATACTCAAGCCAATCATTATAGTACATCCAACAATAGTTGAATCCTCGATCCCTATCTGAAATCTTTCTTTTTGAAAAATCATGTGTAAAAGGTTTGAATGGACCTTTAATAATATATGCTCTTTGAATTGCATCTTGATCATTAACATGATAGTTTAGAATAAAACGTCTTTCACCTAGATCATGTGGAAGGCGATTGATGTCATAAACTAGAGGCAGTGAAGACGGTTGTGGCGGTGGCGGTGACATAGGATTTACAATTTCCTCAACTACTCTCACATGAGTCTGCTCTTCCACCACAGGTTCAACCAAATCAGGATTAGAAGTAGCAGTAGCTGCCGCTGCCTTCTTCTTTGCTGCATGCTTCTGAAAAAGAGATGCAATGTCCCCGTTTCTCTTCATAATTGCATAAATATTACAAAGAACACAGTGCCAAATAATTAAATAAAGTGCGCTTGCACGATTGAACTCTCACATGTGATTATGGATCACTCACATGATATGAGTACTGAACAAAAGATCAATCTAGATCGACTCTGATGTTGGGAAAAATCCTCCACCTCGCCACGTGATAGATGATTCTATAATTTTAGCGCTAAGCAATTAGCAATTAAAAGTACAAACAAATTTTAAAAAAGCCGAACAACAAAGATTGAATCTCACCTGAACAGTTCCGATCACAAATTCACCTAGACGCCGGTGGCCGGTGCCGTCGTAGGACAGGGCGAAGGCCGAACGGGACACGAGGTCACAAGGACCAGTGGCCGGTGCCGTCGTAGGGTAGGGCGACAGCCGATGGCGTGAAGGATTTGTATTGGCGTCCGTGTAGGACAGGGCGAACACTCGAAGTCCAACCGACACGCTGCCTTGATCCGTAATTCCGTATTGGCGTTGGCGTTGTCCCTTGATCCTGTCTCCATCGCTGGCCGCATGAGCCGCGTTCCCGCTTGGGCCTCACGCTCGCTCGCGGGCCTACCTCTCGCTCGCGGCTCGCCCTAGCAGATGCTCAGGCAGCCAGGCTCGGCTCTCGTATACTACAATAGATGAGTGTATATGTGTATATATACGTATATATACTTGCTCTGTTGCTGGAATTGCAGGGTACGCCGGTGCATACCCGGCATACCCTGTAGCTTCGCCACTGGGGGCGACGGCGGTGGTGCGCAGTCGACCGGGGAGGAGACGGCGGCGACCTGTTGCTGCGCGGGGATGGGCTCGCAGCTGCCGGCGGAGGCAATGCTCCTCCTCGAGCTCCGCGGCCAGGTCCAGCAGCCGCCGCTGCTGCGCTCGACATGGGGCTATGGCTGTGGTTGGGCTTTCTCTAACATCTGACATTTGTGAACAATTTGACATAAATTTCTCTGTTATCTGCAATTCATAGAAATAATTTGTAAGTTTTGAAAAATCTGACATATATTTCTCTGAGATCTGCAATCCATAGAAATATAAGTTGTCTTATTTTCAAATTACATTACTCTATTCAATAAATTACAGTGAAAGAATAATTGTAAATATAGTAATAAGACAGTATAAATATAGCTAGAAGATAATGTAAATACATGGGAAAAAATCAGGTGTCTGGAACTTTCAAAACACTCATTTGTTGGGTAGACAGTTATTTAACAGTCCGGATATAGAAATAAAAATACTGGATTTTGTTTTAACAGTTTAGATTTTGTTTCCGCATAATACTGGGCTAGTTTCACCCTTGAGATTTGTTACGGTGGTTGGATAATTGCTCTGCCTGAGCTCTCGCCGGTGGAGGTCCACTACAGCAGTCCAGCCTCCATGCCAAGGTCGTTGCAGCCCGTCCGCAGAGCTTGTTGATGCCGGTGCGAAAGGTGAAATTTTTGTATTTTGGTCTCTTGAAAACAATTTTTAGAAAAATACCTACGCCAAAACATTTTCTGAAAATAGACCATTTTTAGGCGTCTTAGCACAAGACGCCGAGATATGAGGCTCGGCGTCGTGTCACTCGACGTCGAGGTATTGCCACATCACGGACGACCGGGGTCGTCGGCGACACGGTGGCGCGTGGGGTCCCAGACGTCGGCGTCATGGCAGCCAACGCCAAGGGCCCAACCTCGGCGCGGCTGGACGGAGCGCCGAGCTATTGGCACCATCCGGAGCGCGGCCCAGGCGGCCCAACAACGCACGGTGGCCCAGTAGCTCGGCGTTGGGTCACTTAACGTCGAGCCTCCAAACCTCGGCGCGGCCCGACTCAACGCCGAGGTCTGGTCCCTTGAGGCCGCGCCGAGGCCCCTTCTTCTTCCTCCCTCCATTCTGAAACCGCCGGCCTCCTCTCTTTCTCTTCTCTCCCGCGCCGCCACCAAACCCTAGGCTCCAAAATCGACCCTAGGTGCCACGATCTCGGCTCCCGGAGCTTCCTCGAGGTAATGGTCCCTCCCCTCCTCCATTCTATCCGCGTAGATGTGCTTACATTGTCCCTAATCATGTGGAATCATGGGTGTATGGTGTTTTGGTATATTTGTGTTTGCATTTGCAAAATGTATGGCTTAGGATGATTGAGTGCATTTTTGTTTAACTGTTTTATGTGCTGAACATGTTAGGTTAGTTTGGTTTCTAGTTATTTTGGTCATTAGGGTTCTTTGTTTATTGTAGGTGTCATTAGGGTTAGTTATTTGTTGGTCATTAGGGTTAGTTTGTATTTTATTTATTTGTTGGTCATTACATTTCAATTTTGTATGACTAGAAATGATTATGTTGTTGGGGTTGAAAAAGATGAAATGATATATTTTAGTTTCTACTTATTGGATTGAAACTCGTATGATATATTGATATGTGACACTACTTGTTGTGTGATGGCTGTAGATGGATAAATTAGTGAGGTTGCATCATGGAGGCCGTATTGTTAGGACAAGAGATGATAGTTTAGAATTTCTGGACATGTGTGAGAAGTTGTTGATTTTTTCTGAAACACCATCTTTGACCCAGTTAGTGGAGCGAGTGAAGGTTAAGTTAGGCTGGAATGAAGGAGACGTGCATGTTCAGTTTGAAGGTGTCATAGATGTTGGGTCATCGAAGGGTCCTCGGATCAAGCGGTTGCTCAAAATTACAAGCGAGACTGAATGGAATGATTACAAGGCAGTTGTATTGGCCTCAGAAGTGCGATCTTTGGATTTAGTAGTAAGTAAGGAGTCCGGCTTAGGAAATGATAACTTTGAAGCATGGCCATCTTCCCCCGCTCACATAGGTTATGGTCCTTTGTCTGAAGAAGAAATACTTGTCACACAACTAGGCTACAGTGGAGAGGAGGAAGAGAATCCGGTTGCCGATGGTGAGGGCAATCATGATAGTGATGAAGAGGATGATGATTATGTAATTGGTGATGCAGAAGAAGGTTTGGACGACGCTAGCGGAGACTTTTCTATTGAGGATGAGCTTAGCGACGAAGATGATCTTAGTGGTGAAGAAGACTTTGGTGATGCTAGGGCTACGAACTGTTTTGACATGGAGATAGCTGGAGATGATGAATCCTTCGTAGAGGAGATAGTCGAAGACTCTGATGACGATCGCCCTGTTGGTCGTCTCAATTTTAGGGAAATAGAGATATTGTCTAGGGTCTTGCCTTGGAGAGATCCACTAGTTGGTGATTTCGAGGACCTTAGCCATGGTCATAGGGCAGTAGCTGATGGTGGGCCAAGTGATACAACTGTGCCTGATGTTAGCGGTTGCCTCATCATACGGAAGGGCATATTGTTTGCTACCATGGATGAATTGAAATCATGGTTGCAAGAGTACTCCATTGTACACAACCGACCTTTTAGGGTCATCAATTCATTCAAGGAGAAGAGGTACACTATTGCTTGTGAAGAACAACGGTGTGGTTGGAGAGTATGTGCTAGGAAGACGAAGGCAGGCAAATGGAAGATTACCTCAGTGAAGCAACCACATGTTTGTGCCACTGCTGAGGTAGAAGAGAACCATCTGTAGCTCAATTCTAGGTTCATTGCAAGGTAGTTATGCCCCGTGGTGAAGCATATACCAACCATTACGGTGTCTACGTTGGTTGAGATCATCTTCCAACGGTACAATTACTATATCAAGTATGGGAAAGCATGGAGGGCAAAGCAGCGTGCACTGGAAATAATATTTGGAAATTGGGAAGAAGCTTATGAGCGCCTCCCTGTAATGTTGAACGCAATGAGGGCTATAAATCCTGGGATGCACTTCGAGTATTTACCTAAGGAGGGTGAAACAAGGAATGGTAGCCAGGTATTTGGAAGGGCATTTTGGGCGTTCGGGCAGAGCATCGAAGCATTCAAGCATTGCAGGCCCGTCGTCTCAATTGACGGGACCTTTCTTACAGGGAAATTTGAAGGCACAATGCTTATTTGTATTGGGACAGATGCAGAAGACCAGCTTGTGTCATTGGCCTTTGCGATTGTTCGGAAGGAGGACACGGATAGTTGGTGTTGGTTTCTCAGGCTAGTAAGATAAGTGGTAATTGGTCTGGGACGTGATGTTTGTGTGATATCCGATAGGCATGCTGGCATTCTGAATGCCGTAGAACAAGAGATTCCTGGTTACGGCCAAATACATCACCGGTGGTGCACCAGACACCTTGCTCAGAATCTTATAAGGCGTGATCACACAAAGGACAACTTCAAATTATTTGAGGAGGTTTGCAGGCAGCAAGAGGTTCAATTATTCAAAGACAAGTTAGATGCCCTGAAGTTAGCCACAAATGTTGATGGCAGGTAATTCTTGAGCGAGTTGATGGCGTCGAAGGATTAGTGGTCACTTGCATATGACACCGGTGGTTGGAGATGGGGCTTCATGACTAGTAACATGGTAGAGATGTTCAACAGCCTTCTAAGAGGTTGTCGTGGTCTGCCTGTGACTGCTATTGCCTCATTCACCTTCTACAAGTTGAATTCTTGGTTCGTTTTGAGGAAGAAGCATGCGAGGTCTCTATGGACAGCAGGCAAAGCTTGGCCACTTTTAGCATCTCAAGAACTAGCTTTCTCAAAGAAAAAGTCTAAACGACAGAAGGGTTCATGTTTCGATCCGATCAACCATGGATATGAGATTCTAGAGGGTGGTGGAACTAACATTGGTGGTGAAGACCGGGGTGCTCAAAAACATAAAGTAGTGATCAATGAGAACAAGTGTACATGTGGAAAACTGATCATATACCATAGGCCTTGCTCCCACATGATTACAGCCTGTCGCCTTAGACGTGTTGACGCTGAGGTTCCTCCCCGTATGGCCGCGGAGTTCTCTTTAAGGAACCTAATGAGCACCTGGAATCCTCAGTTCGAGCCATTTCTTGATGAGTCAATGGCCTACTTATGATGGCCCCAAGTATGTGGCTAATCTTGGTTTACTCTGGAAGAGTAGAGGACCTAGGCGGCGGAAGCGGTTCAGGATGGACATGGATCAAGCCACGAAAGGTAGATCAACCACGAGTAAGGTTGGGAGACATTTTGTAGAGGACACCCAAAAGAGTCGTTGCTCTGGTTGCCATAAGCCGGGCCACAATAAGAGAAAATGTCCTGAACTACTTAGACAACAGGTATCCACCAAGCTAGCTACTTGAATTGCTTTGTGTAATACTACATTGGTTTACTTTTGTTTTTTTTATTTTTATGTTACTTCATACCACATACACATGCTTTAACTTATACTAATGCTTTGGCATTGCTTATGTTGCAGGATGGATCGGTTCCCCCTTCTTGATCCAAGGTTCGATGAGCACCACCGGGCTCGGAGGATCGAGAATGGAGAGGTATATTCAACAATTCGTATGAAACAGTGCATTGTTCATCTTTTGGTCTACAGTCCATGCTCTTTATAAAGTGACATGAACTAATACTTTTTCATGCTTCTCTTTTTTTTGCAGGTTTTGAATGTGTTGAGGCCAATGACACATGAGGCCTCTACGACCATGGTCTACGACGAGAGGTACATGCCCCTCCTGAAGCTGGCGAACCTTGCTACCGTTGCTCGTGTTTGTCGTCGAGGCACGCCACCTTTCAACCCAGCGGCGCTGACAGCGTTGATAGATCGGTGGCATCCAGAGACACACAACTTTCACCTACCATGCGGGGAGATGACGGTCACTCTTGAGGACGTTGCCATGATCCTTGGAGTAAAAATCCGAGGATTCCCAGTGACAGGAGACACGGAGTCTGAAGGATGGCAGCAGTGGGTTGAGCACTTCTTGGGATGGCCCCTAGCAGCAATTGAGGCTGGCAAGAAATGGCGCAGCAGTGGGGTGTCCCTGAGGTGGCTTCGTCAGCAGTTTCGGGAGTGCCCACCCAACATAGACGCCCAGACAGTGACATACTACTATCGGGCCTACATCCTGCACATGTTTGGTATGGTTCTCTTCCCTGACGACACTGGAGACACGGCGTCCTAGATGTACATCCCGTGCCTTGGGAACTAGGAGGATGCCGGCAATAGGAGTTGGGGCTCGGTTATACTTGCCTTCCTGTACCATCAGCTTTGCGAGGCATGCCGTCGTCCTGGAGGCATGCACGCTACAATGTCAGGGTGCATCACACTGTTGCAGGTAATAAAGCAAAGTTGTACAAGTTTTCACTACAATTCAATGTTTTTTCTTAACAAAAGTGATTAACATTCAAGTTTCCACTCTTTTTTGCAGATTTGGATGTGGGAGAGGCTTCCAATTGGGAGACCGCATTAGCTTGATCCCCCACAACCTTGGTTTCCTCAAGGAGACACAGTTGTCGCCCCTACCGTGGCACACCTCTACAAGCGAGCCCACGGAACTTACCACATGTCACGCCACACGTACATCAGCTTCACCAATGAGCTGGACACCCTTTTGCCACATCATGTAAGTTTCCCACCCTTTTGGCCTAATCGAGGATATGTGCACAAATTGAGCGTCGACTAGTTGATGATGACGTTGTGTACAGGTTCAATGGTGCCCATATCAGCGGAGGCAAGTCACGGATCTCAACTTGAGCTCCTTGTGCATGGCAGACGTGGACGTCTGGACGATGAGGACCCCCCTTATTTGTTTCTATGCAGTGGAGTACCATCTCCCTACCGTGTAGCACGGCAGTTTGGTAGGCTGCAGCCTTCTCCGCCCGATGATTTCTCCACCGGTTGGCAGCTCCACAAGTACGTAACATGCAATATTTTGTTCGTTTCACATGAATGAATCATTGAGTAGGCCTTCATATTCCCGCTATGGTGTAAAATTTGCAGGTTCAGCAGACAAAAAAATAAGAAGATCACCAACTGGCAGCTGGAGCACCAGCGCTACATTGATGAGTGGATGTTGATAGAGCAGAACAACATGGGCATCCACACCGTCCATCGTGACAAGGCATTCGATGATTACCTTGTTTGGTTTGGTCAACGAACAAGGCTTCAATTGAGGCCCGCTTGGACGGAGCAAGACATTGCTGACATTGTGAGCGAGGATGAGGGCAACAACCCATATGACCAAGCTACCCGAGAAGGCAGGCAAGTTGAGATCACCCCTGCGTTAGCCAGAGCTATAAGTGATACAACTATTTCCATCTATGAGGTCTTTACTGTCATGGAGACTTAAATTCTTGTTTTTGTTGCATAGAGCACGGAGATAATGAGGACAGTGGCCGAGCAAGGAAGGGCATTGATGATTCCTGTGGGCGATCCTGATGAGGCCTCTATGTTACGACAGCACATTCAGGTAGTCTCCTCTCATTCAGTTGATGTTACATCTTTATATAGTTTTGCGACCAACCCCACTTACTAATAGTGCTTTCAAAATGCAGCGTGCCATGCATCGCCTCTAAAAGGTAGCTACACGCCTTGGATGTAGACGTTCCCCGGATGTGGCAGTCCCACAACAGCTTGGTGCTGGACCTTCTATTGCACATGTTGGAGGGACTTCATCTTCACATGGTGCACATGGTGGCAGGACTTCTTCTTCACATGGTGCAGCAACTAGTGCAGAGGGTGGTCAAGGACATGGTCATTATGATGATGAAGATGATGAAGGACAGGGAGAGTACTATGATCATGAGTATGATGAGATTGGCATGTCCCAGCTTGGAGATGCACCCCAAGGAACTCAAGGCCCCTCCGGTTCTGGACGTCCACAGAGGACGCTCAGACCAGTGGATAGGTACACTCTAGGTACCTATCCGTTTGGGAGGGGAAAGCGTTATGCTCGCCGTCCACGTTAAGGTACAAGGAGCGATAAAAGATCCAAAGACTTCATATGCTATATTTTGTGCATGGACTATGTATGCATTGGACCTTATGTAATGCACTATGTATGGACCTTGTACTATGTTTGGACTATGTTGGTTGATTGATGAAGCATATGTATGGACTATGTTGGATGTTGAATGTGTTGGACTATGTTGGATGTTGAATGTGTTGGACCTTATGTATGTATGGATGTTGAATGAATGTGTATGTCGGTGTGGTCATTTGTTATGTGAAATTCTGTGTATTATGTTTTTTGGTGAACCCCAAGCTCGGCGTATCCACCACGATATTTAATTTAAGATAAGCTATACTTTATTTCTGGAATGAAAATGTGATTGTCCTCATAACGATATTCCCCAAATGTGGAACGTCGCCATGTTTCATGTTTCCAGCTATCAAGAGAGGGCCTCCGTCGTAACTCACAAGAAAGAAGGGGTGTCATCATCCCCATCCTCCATGTTATGATCAACCTCTATTGGATCCACGGTGACATGGAAAGCACGTAAAGGGGACGAAGCGGCTTAGGAGACTCGGGGAGCTAGCGAGCTTAGGTCCGTTGTTGGCACTAGGTCATCATCGGCTGATTAGAGTAGTGGGCAATAGTGAAGCAAATCAAAGAAGAGATGATATATTTTGGTGAACCCAGGAGCTCGGCGTCAATTGAACACACGCCGAGGGTGGGCACCTCGGCGTTTAGTCATTTGACGCTGACCACTGGTGCATACTGGATTCCTTTGCCTCGAAGCGCCGAGGTGCCCAACCTCGGCGTGCCGTAAATTGACGCCGAGCCATTAACCTCGACGTGGGTCAACTAAGCGCCGAGGTTCGGCCCAAACCTGGTGCTGGCCATAGTGATCCCTAGGGTTGGCGTGGGCTGACTTGACGTCGAGCCTCAGCCCGCAAATGGCCAAGCCAAACCCTAGGGTTGGCGTGGGCCAACTCGACGCCGAGCCTCAGCCCAACTCGCAAACGGCCGAGCCAAACCCTAGGGTTGGCGTGGGCCGACTCACCGCCGAGCCTTCTATCTCGGCGTTGTCCAACTTGATGCCGAGCCTATGAATCATAAAATAGAAAGAATAAAGTATTAAAGACAGAGGTCTTGTAAACCTTTGGTTTGCAATCCTATTTGCATGATTCAAATGAAAAATCTTTCTCAACGATTCCTCTTCTACTAACACGAGTTATACTAATAAGAGTAGACATGCAGGAAAAACCGAATGTTGGTTTGATTTCAATCCCCTATTTTTAGAGAGTCAAATCTTTTTTTCAGTTTGGGAATCAACCATAGTACATGAAACTTAGAGGTACGTAAACTGCAATTTATGAAATAGCGAATGCACAACGATTACACTCACATAAAAACTAACAATGGCATGTCGCAAACTAAACCTAGCATGCCTTAGGGGATTGAAAGAAACAAGTGATACAGACATTGCAAAGGGTACACACTCACATGAAAACTAACAATGGCATGTTGCAAACTAAACCTAGCATGCCTTAGGAGATTGAAAAGAACAACTCATACAAGCATTCCACATTCGGATTGACTAACAAAGGTTGGTCCTAATAATGCTCCCACATATTGAACTGAGTTGCGCCTTCCCCATAGTATCCTCCAGTTGACGAAGGCGGTGGCGGTGGCGGTGGCGGTGGAGAAGGAGGCCCATCCTTCTTATGGTACGGGCACTCGCAGTACGGATTATTGCATAGTGCCTCCTCTGCATCATTGCTATTGTCGTCGTCCGACTTGTCCCTGTTACCACTTCCAGGGCCATACTCTAGGTCAAAGATGCGTCCCTATAGATATGTGATGTACTGTTGATGGGGATAGATAGGAGGAGGGTCGACCCATCTAGTGAAGCCATAGTTATCTAGACAGCTTGAATCCTGAAAACCCATCTACCAATAAGTACTACTAGAAACCAAATGCAAATCTAAAAAGGAGAGAGTTCAAAGGAAATACAAATCCTCGCGGGCATCTGAAGAAACAACGGCCTCCACCGTCATAGTCGTTGTACATCTGCACAACACAATCCAAACCGTGGCGGCATTTTGGCCAATCTTCAATGCGCTTGTCGTATGATTTAAGAGGTCTCTCACGGGTAAAGTCACTCTTCCTCTCCAAAGGAAATTCCTCTATTGGTTCTTTAAAAGAATCAGGACCCAGAGAACCCTCCCACACAATCGGAGGTCCCTTCCTCACCCCCTTTCCTCTCCCTCCGCCGAAACCCTTTCCACTCGAGGAACTTCCGCTCGACATTTCCTAAAACTAAACCAGAAAACAAGTTGTGTGGATGTGGAGCAAGGTATGGACCACTATATATAGAGATGAAGGCAGGTTCACCATGAATGCTACTTGACAAAAAACTTATGTGCGTACTCATTTATTGAATCTGCAAAGGCTAGATGCTTCATCTGAAAAGCCTACAACCATGACCGGTCATTTCATCTGAAAAGGCTACACCTGTGTTTTGTCACTTCATCTAAATGCAGTACATCACTCTGATATTAATTCACTGCGTATACGGATACAACAGTAAACGAATCTAGGCTTTTTAGTGAGTTTTCAAATAGACTTTTCATTGACTGCAACAGTACTTGTAGCCCTTTCAGTGACTGCAACAGCACAAGTAGCCTTTTCAGTGATACAAACAGTAGCACTATAGTCTTAGGATAGTTAACGAAGTACAGGGCATAAGACCATTTGAAATAAAAGCATAGTGCATTACAACATAATAAAAAAAGTCCAGGGAATAAGTTCATCTGAAATAAAAGCAGAGTGCATTACAACATAGTAAAAAAAGTCCAGGGCTACACGACATCGCTCGTGAATAAACCAAATACCTACTGAGTGCAACGAGGCCACTTTCCCTTCCTCTGGGCATCGGGATTCTCCTCCATCGCTGCCTTCGCTCGGCGCACACGTTCAAGCTTCTTCTCCCTCTCCGCCCTGTACACAGCAACACGCCTCCTTTCCTCCTCTTCCTTATGCTCCTTTTCTATAGCCTCCAGTCTGCGTCTCTGCTCAAACCTCTCCTTAACCTCCGCATCCCACTCCTTTAGGCCTTCTAGATGCTGCTTGTCCGACTCCTTGATCTTAGTGTCAATCCACTGCTCAAAGTCACACAGTGGTGGAACGGTCTGCAAGAAAAACAAATTGTTACAAAACAAATAAATAAGCAATACTTAATATCACAAGAAAATTAATTAACACACAATAAAAATTCCTCATAAACGATGCATGGCGCTGTTGCTTTGTAGGTTCCCATGCATAATTGGGACACATCCAGTATCTCTGTCTATATGTTTCCTCATCTTCAGAGATGTCTACCTTGCAAGGATCACCACAAAAGCACATTGGTCGAGGAACACCTTCAGGGAGAGGCTTTAGGTCGTAGGGATTTGCCCTCTGGCGACCATAGCTACAATTGAAAGAATTTAGTCATATTAACGGAGAACCAAACCTAAACCTAGGGTTTTCTATTTGTTGCACAGATAATGAATAAACATTGGGATTACCTTGGAATACGAGCTTTACCACGCCTTGGCATCCTAACATTACGTAGAAAAAAAATCAATCCAAAGTACCTTGCAACGAATGTAAAGCTACTAACACTAAATCACCATACCTCCCAAATAAGCTTTTCATTACAAACCCTAAGCAAATTTGAATCCCAACAAACACAAAATTTAACTCAATGATTATAAACCATAACATATACAACAACAACAACAACAACAGCAACAACCATACATTTGGGTCATTCAATCATTTGAACCACCATACATTGCACGAATGACATGAACATGAACCAAATCTATAATGCCAAGTTCAAAAACAAACGAATCTAAATGGATGAAATGAAAGAGGGGAAAGAGGAGTACCTTGGCAAAACGCCTTGGCCATAAAAAATTGAAATGTAATGGCCAACAAATAAATAAAATACATACTAACCCTAATGACCAACAAATAACTAACCCTAATGACACCTACAATAAACAAAGAACCCTAATGACCAAAATAACTAGAAACCAAACTAACCTAACATGTTCAGCACATAAAACAGTTAAACAACAATGCACTCAATCATCCTAAGCCATACATTTTGCAAATGCAAACACAAATATACCAAAACACCATACACCCATGATTCCACATGATTAGAGACAATGCAAGCACATCTACGCGGATAGATTGGAGGAGGGGAGGGACCATTACCTCGAGGAAGCTTCGGGAGACAAGATCCGGGCACCTAGAGTCGCATTTGGGGGTTAGAGTTTCGTGGGGGCCGTGGGGAATTTAGGAGCCGGCGGTCTTCAGAATTTGGGAGCCGTGGGGGAATGGAGGAGGGGAGGGAAGAAGAAGAAGAGGGCCTCGGCCTCAAGGGACCAGACCTCGGCGTTGAGTCGGGCCGCGCCGAGGTGTGGAGGCTCGGCGTTAAGTGACCCAACGCCGAGCTACTGGGCCACCGTGCGTTGTTGGGCCGCCTGGGCCGCGCTCCGGATAGTGCCAATAGCTCGGCGCGCCGTCCAGCCGCGCCGAGGTTGGACCCTTGGCGTTGGCTGCCACGACGCCGACGTCTGGGACCCCACGCGCCACCGTGTCGCCGACGACCCCGGTCGTCCGTGACGTGGCAATACCTCGGCGTCGAGTGACACGACGCCGAGCCTCATATCTCGGCGTCATGTGCTAAGACGCCTAAAAATAGTCTATTTTCAGAAAATGTTTTGGCGTAGGTATTTTTCTAAAAATTGTTTTCAAAAGAGACCAAAATACAAAAATTTCACGTGCACAAGCGGCGCGGCGCTGCAGCAGTGGTGAATGGCGGCGCTGCAGTTGGAACAGAGTCAAACGTAAACGCGAACCTTCACTCCCGTAGCCGGTAGCCGCCAAGTAGCGCGCCCTCGTCGCCTTCTGGTAGTCCCCACTCCACTCCAGCCTGCTACTGCTAGCGCTCGAATCCTCGGCTGTCACGCTCACGCTTGCCGATGCTCACGAGTCACGCCGCGCTCCTGCACCGCCGGCTCCCTCACTCGTCGGCGTTCCCCCGCCTCGTCCGTTGGCTCGTATCTTTCTTCTTCCTCGTCCCCTTTTAACGCCTCGGCGTTGCTGCTTCCTGTGCACCGTGCTCGCGCTGCCTCCCGTGTATCTCTCGAGTCTCGACAGCGTCCCTTCTCGCCTTTGCGGCATCTCGCGGTCCATGCTCCGGTAGTCCTGTGCGCTTGCACGCTGGGTCCTGGGTGCCGGCGAACTCCACCACGGCGCTATGCTCCTGCCTCCTGGGCCGGGATTCGCGTGTGTGACCAGAGGGCCCCACCGGCCACCTGGAATTCGCCGGCGCCGTGCCGGTGGGCCGGCGCCTCGCGTCACCACCGGGGGTCCCCATCGGCCACCTGCGCGTAAAGCGAAACAGACGCGGCCGCAGAGGTTGAGAGCTTGATCACGTCATGTTTGTGCCACTGGAGGAGTTCCTGCAACTGCACTGCACTAGAATCTTACGGTCCAAGGTGTGCCTAGTTACCCTTTATTTTTAAACGAAAAATAGAAAAAAAATGTGAAAATTGAGGTACTGATCTCACGTATTTTGATGCTGTTTTTAACTATTTGGTACTTTTTAGTATTTTTCAGTACCCCTTTTTTCACTTATCGATCTCTCCTATTAGATGGTTTGTATTTTTCACAACCACCGTAAAACTCATTTTCATCTTTTTTTTTTCATCCTTCCTCCGAGCTCTCATTTAATTTAGGCGAGGAAAAATCCCTAAGTAGCAGTACGAGCCGAATTTTTTGTTTTTTTTTTGCTCTATTTCTAAAAGATTTTCACAAATCTGCCCCGGAAGGTATGCTTTCAAAATCTAGACCCTTAACTTGACACTATTGTAATTGACACCGAAATTACACATCTTGGCGTCAGAAACTTTGGCGCCAAGGTCCTTGGCTGATGTAGGCGTCGACGCAGACGTGACGTCTACATGGCAACCACCGTGGCACCATAATTTTTTGCGTTGAACATGACACCAAGGTCATTGGCGCCAACCTTGGCGCCAAGATTTATGGCGCCGTGGTGGTGTTTTAAACCAGCCTCCACACTTCCTACCCGAGAATTCTTCCTTTTCTTCCTCCTTCCTCTCGGGTTTTTTCTCTCCCCACTTCACCCTACCTCACGAATCAGCATATTAGACCGTGAAAAGTTAGATTTGATCCGTAGATCTTCGAGACTAAGGTATTCTCTCTCCCCTCCTACTTTTTTCGCATCGATTCGGTATATATTAGTCATATTTTCAACCTAAGAATAGTCATTACTTAGGGTTTAATGCACTTTTAAATATTTGTATGTATTATACAACCGTAGGATGCCAAGGCGTGGAAAAGCTAGCAAACCAAGGTAACCTCGGAGCCTCTTGCGATATAATTACTTCATTGCTGTGCATCAAATGGGAAACCCTAGGTTTAAGGTTTAATGTTCTTGCTTCCAGTTCTTAGAACAAAATTGGTTGTACTTTAGTTATGGTCGAATGATCGAAAATGCCTTCGACCCATTGTCTCTGCCTAGTGGTGTTCTAGTGCCCATGTGCTGGTGTGGTGATCCTTGCAAGGTAGCCAAGTCCAATGAAGAGAACACGTGTAGGCAGAGGTACTAGATGTGTGTCAATTTTGTGTTTGAGCCTACACTTCGTCAGCGCCGCATTAACAAGATGGTGAGAAATTAATGTTGTATAATAATTATTTTATGTCAAATGAAGTCTTGCATGATTTATTTGTTTTGTAACAATTGCATTTGTTGCAGACCCCTCCACCACTCTATGATTTTGAGCAGTGGATTGACACTGAGATCAAGCCAAAAGACAAGGAGTGGATGCAGAAACTGTTGCGGTGGGAGGCAGAGGACAAAGAGATGATGGAGAAGAGACGCAGAGAGGAGGCTATAGAAAAGGAGCACAAGGAAGAGTAGGAAAGGAGGCATGTTGCTGCGTACAAGGAGGAGAGGGAGAAGAAGCTTGAGCGTGCACGCCGAGAGAAGACAGCGATCGAGGAGAATCCCGATGCCCTGAGTAAGGGGAAGTGGCCTCGTTGTACTCAGTAGTCTGCATGATTTGCTAGTTCTATGGTTTATTTTACAATGTTGTCTAGTCTTAGACTTTGCATTGTGTTGTCATGTAATGTACTTTAAGTATGGACGTACTTAGGGCATGTTCTGCGTTATTTAGTTCTTCGACATGTACTTATATTGTTATTTTGTTGTTTAATGTGCCCTAGTATTGGACTTTTCATAGTGTTGTTGGTTTAATTATTTGTGGTCATAATATTCAGTTTAATATTACGTAGGTAGTGAAATGAGTTTGAGGTAGTGAAACGAGTTCACGTAGTGCAAATAAAACATAACGAAGTAGTGCATTATATAATTCAACACGCAAAACATATGAAATGGCATGTGAGAGCGTGTACCAAACTAGGATACAGAGATTCTAGACTAAACCTAACATGCCTTAGACAATTGAAGCGAACAACAAGCACACGAAATGGCATGTGAGAACATGTACCAAACAAGGGTACATAGGTCCTTCGACTAAGCCTAACATGCCTTAGGTAATTGAAGCAAACAACAAACACATGGATGTCGCATGTGAATAAGATATGTTCATCCTAGTAGTATGGCCATATAGTAAATTGTGTTGCACCTTCTCCACAGTAGCCTCCCATTGTTTGTGGTGGTGGTGGCAGGGGTGGCGACGGAGGCCCCTTGTTCTTGTGACTAGGGCAGGTGCAATATGGATTATTGCAGAGTGCCTCCTATAAACCTGCACCATTGTTGTTGTTGTCATCTTCGTCTTCCTTGTAATCGCTGCTAACTTCCCTTTCTAGATCGAAGATACGGTCCTATAGGTAGTAGATGTACTGTTGATGCGGATAAATTGGTCTAGGATCGACCCACCTAGTGAAACCACAGTTTTCTTTGGACTCCGAAGACTGCAATAAGTATGTCTTGTAAGTTGTACTGCAATCGAAAAACATATTTAACAAATGAATAGTAATAGCAATTACCCATGCTCACGGGCATTTGAAGAAGCGACGACCTCCATCCATCCCCTCGATGAACATTTGCACTAAGCAGTCATCACCATGCATGCATTTTGGCCAGTCTTCTTTTCGGTTATCGTATCCTCTAAGGGGACACTCTTTGGTGAAATCACTCTTGCTCTCGGGAGAAAAATGATACACTGCTTCCTCAAAGAAATCAAGGCTAAGACACCCCTCCCACACAATGGGAGTTCCCTTCATCCCCCCTTTCCTCTACCACTACCTAAACCCTTTCCTCTAGACAACCCTCCAGACATTCCTACTCTAATGAAACCAAATACTTGTTTGAAGTGAGTAGCAATGCATGCAGCACTGCGTATATAAAGACAACCCAAGATTTAGTAGCCATTGTATTGTGGCATAAATGCTCCTAAAAATCCTACTAGGTATCATTGAAAAGTCTATTTCGAATGCCATTGAAAAAGCCTAGATTCGATTACTGAAAAGCCTATTTAAAAACTAAAAAACCTATTTGAAAACTGAACTGAAAAGGGTAGATTCCAGCGATCAATCAATTCATCTGTAAAAGTCTGTGTACGATACGATGGTGACATGAGAAATCACTGAAAAGGTTAGATGCTATAGGTGTACTGCACAAATTTACTTTGGCCTTAAAATTTTGGCAGAGTTTCCCCTGTTTTTTTATTCAATCCTTACACAAATATGATATCAATATATGACCACAATACAACATGTACAAATACACAAGTATATACCACATTTATCTCAAACCATATCCATGAGCATATTAAAAGTTCATAGAGTTCATAATAGTCCATAGTAGTTTATACAGTCCGTAATAATAGTCCATACAGTCCATAATAATAGTCCATATAGTCCACAATAGTCCATAATGAAAGTCCATAATAGTCTATAATAACATCTACCACAAACTCTACCACAAGCCCTCACTTCCTCCTAGTCTTACCCTTACACTTGTGACAAAGAGCGTCGATGCCTGGAGTGAAAGGGTCAGGTGGACGGTGTTGCCTAGTGCCTGCAGGCTGTGTAGGCTGAGTTGAGGGAGCATCCTATTGTTGAGACGGTCCAAGCTCCTCGTGCCTCTGGTCCACCTCCTCGTCGTCCTCGTCCTCATCCTCGTACGCAATGCCTATGGACCATGTAGGTGCTTGGCTAGACGAATCTAAGCCTTGTCTGCCTGTGGAAGGAACGTGCACGTCTTGCATCATGGCTGTCCTGTAGCCACACAGCGTAGCCAAAGTGACAGTCTCTGTTGTACAAAATCATGTTAACTGAAATAATTTAATGTATTAATATTATACTTAAAAGAATTTTTAGAATCTTACGTCTAGGAAGCTACGCGTGTCGTCGTCCCTGACTCTTAGACGAAAGCGCTCAATGTCTTCAATCGAGCATTTGAGTGTGTTGCCCTGCAAGAAAGTTCTCAGTAAGATTATATTGGTGTGCAACTCAACATAGAAAAATAAGACAATTGACTTACCACTCTATCCAAGATTGGTCCTGCCTCCACCTGCCTTCCTACACGAGTAGATTCTTAGCAAGGTATCGAGTACACCAACGATGGTGCAAATGTGCATGCCTCTCTATCTGCTCTCGCATGGCATTAAGTATGCCCTGGTGCCTATTAGATATGACGTCAACCTCCCTGCTAGGCTCAACCACATGTATCCGGACTAGCCTCAAGAACCATCCTTAACTATCATTGTTCTCCTTCTCAACCAAAGCAAATGCCAAAGGAACCAACTTGTTGCTCACGTCATAGGATATGGCTATAAGAAGTGTGCCCTGGTATTTGCCATTCAAGAACATACCATCAATGGACAAGACGGAACGACAGTGCCTAAAGGCCTCGACACACTAAGGGAAGGACCAAAAAGCATGGAAGAATATCTGCCTCCCATCCTTCCATGCATTTGGTTTTGGATGTACTCATAATGCATGCCTGGATTCACTGCTTTGATTACATTGAAAAGTACTGGCAGCTGCTCATACCCATCCTCCTAGTCCCCATATATCATCTTCCACACTCGCTGCTTAGCCCTCCAAGCTTTACCATAAGTTATCACATAACCTCCATACAATGCTTCAACGGTCCTGATAATTGTCCTAACCTTCATGTTGGGCTCTCCCTACAATATTCCCATCAACCGCTTGGCAATGAGGGTAGATGTCAACTGTCGATGCTTCAGTGTGAGCACATGGTCAGCACAATTGTGTGGCCCTACAACTTTTGTGATCTTCCACTTTTCGGTGACCTTTTGCTTCCTTACACAAACCCTGCATGGGCAGCGTTCCTTGTCGCACACAACTGTGTAACAGTGCTCCACATATGAATGCAAGACCTTGTAAGGTCTCTTTCATATCACTATAAATGCCTGCAACCACCTCTTCAATGCAGGAAGGTCCTTGAATACCCTACTTCTTAATTACCATGTTAGGGCCCGCCTCAGGAGCTTTTAGCAGCTCATCATCACATCCTTCTACACATGCCTGATCAGAATGAGCAAGATCGCTTGTAGGGTCGAGATGGCGGACTAGAGGGGGGTAAATAGTCCTTTCTAAAATTAATCGCGTCGGCTAAATGAAACAAGTGCGGAATTAAAACAATCGGTCTAGCCAAGACTACACCCCTCTATCTATGTTCTCTAGCACCTTGCAACTATCCTAATTAAGTAACTAAGGTGCCGGGCTAGCTAGAGCTCACCTTACCAATTCTAGAAGCAAGGTCACACAAACCTATGCCACTAGTACTTCAAGCAATGAGAGAGCTCCTACACATGCTAGTAAGCAAAAGCACAAAGCCACCAAAGCTCACTAGCAATGCTCAATAACAAGACAACTAATGCTAAATTAGAGAGCACAAATACTTAGCTACATAAACTAATCAAATTAGCCACGTAAGGGAGCTACTTCTATGCTACACAAGCAAGAAGGTAACTAGTGAGCTACACAAGCTAACTAATTATAAGAGCAACTACACAAGCACAATGTATATGAAAGTAATCACAAGCTTGTGTAAGGGGATTGCAAACCAATGGGAAGAATAATGTTGACACGGCGATTTTCTCCCGAGGTTCATGTGCTTACCAACACGCTACGTTCCCGTTGTGTCGACCGCTCACTTGGTGGTTCGACGGCTAATTGGCATCACCCGCAAAGCCCACACATCGAGCACCGCAAGAACCTACCCTAAAAGTGAGGATAGCTCAATGACACGCTCAACTAGAGTTGCTCTTCGTGGCTCCCGCGGGGCGAGCACAATGCCCCTCATAAAGCTCTTTTCCAAAGCACCGCACAAGCTTCTTGCGGGCTTCAACAGAAACCACCACTAAGCCATCTAGAAAGTGGCAACCTCCAAGAGTAACAAGCACCACCGGCTTGCAACTCGATCACCTAGTGCCACTCGATGCAACCTCACGATGCAATCGCACTAGAATCGCTCATTAACTCAAACGGATGAACACTATCAAGCTAGAGTGAGTTAGAGGGCTCTCAAGCACTACCACATAAGCCACCAAGGCTCTAGTGTGCTCAGCAAATAGCACAAGGCCAAGACCCCCTTTTATTTATAGCCCCCACGAAAATAGAGTTGTTGTACCCCTTTACTGGGCACAGCTCGGGGTGACCGGATGCTCTGGTCAGATCGATCGGACGCACCCTGCCAGCATTCGGTCAATGGATGCATGCTATGTGTCACCTCCGTTCAACCTCAGTCACTTGATTTCAATGGTCAAGTGATGACCGTACGTAGCACAGTACCATGACCGAACGCACCTCTACCAAGTCCGGTCGTTTCTAGAGAGGTTCCATTCACAACTAGACGCGTCAGTTTGATCACGACCGGACGTAGGACTCTAGTGTCCGGTCACTTCTAGTAAGCTCCCAGAGCTACTCAACCGCGTCCGGGCGCATTTGGTCGGTCATGATCGGACGCAGCATCAGTGTTCGGTCCCTTCTCCTCTTCTCTATGCCGCCACGTCAGCGGGACCGGACGTACCCACCCAGCGTCCGGTCACGAAGTGACCTAACGTCCGGTCGAAGACCAACGCCTGCGCCTTCACTGCTGTCACTGACCAGACGTAGGACCCCAACATCTGGTCACTGCGTGACCAGCGTCCGGTGCACTCTGTGAAACCCTGTCTTTTCTAAATAAGGCGCCGGTGAAGTTTTGAACCCTTTTCTTTACCGAGTTGATCCACACCAACTCCAACTTCTTCTCCTTTGTAAATGTGCCAACACCTCCAAATATACACCACCATGTGTATGTGTGTTAGCATTTTTATAATCATTTTTCAAAGGATTAGCCACTCAACTTGTCAGGCAACTCGATCCTAGCGATGATGCAAAGTTAGATCACTTAAGTGGCACTAGATGACCAATATGCAAATAAGTTTGCCCCTCTTGATAGTATGATCCACTAGTAGAGAAACGACTTTTGATCCACTTCAAAATTTGGCTTTAGTCCTTGTATTTTTCGCGCCCGGGACTAGAGAAACCTTTAGTCCCGGTTGGTAGCTCCAACTAGGACTAAAGGTCCCTGCCCAATGGCTACTGCAGCAGGCTTTTGCTGTAGGGGACCTTTAGTCCCGGTTGGAGCTATCAACCAGGACTAAAGGTTAACTTTTACTTCCGGTTGGTCCCTCCAACCGGGAGTAAAAGTCTACTCCCGACCGGAGGCTCCGTCCAAGACTAGAAAGGGACCTTTAGTCCCTGTTGATGTCTCCAACCGGGACTAAACATCCCCTCCTATATACCCCTTCTTCCTCCCCGAGCCCGAGCCACTTCGAGCTCAGTGTTGTTGCTTCATCGCCAACCTCTCTTCTTCCTCATCGCCGGTAATCACAAGATTTCTTTGATTTCTCCATCAATTCTTTGGTTCTAAAGGTTACCAACTTTATACTCTCATGTTTCATTAGTAGCATATCTCATTTTGTGGACTAGATATATGTGGTTTTTTATGGTGGATTTTTTTTATTTGTAAGCCATTTAAGCTCAAAATCACTTTAAAGTTTGCATATTTGGATGAAGGAAGGTTAAAGTAGTTATTTAAAACTAGTATTCAGCTTTCATTTCTAGCATGCATAGCACACACTTCATGGTTTAGAGATATAGAGAATTTTAGAGTTTTTTTAATTTTATTTGTTTATAAAATGAGAAATTTATATTATATTAAAAATGAGTATAGAGAGTAGATGGCAACTGCTTCCGGGTCCTCTGCCTCTCATCGGGTTCCAAAGCGACTAAGGCCGGACCTTCCTCTCATTGCATGCGGCAAGTGTGAGGAGAAGATTGTGATGGAGTACCGGGTGAGGAAGGAGTGTCCCAACAAGGGCTGTAACTTCTACAAGTGTCTGGATCGCAATGTGAGTTATTTTGTCGCATTTGATGATTATGGTTAATTTATACTTATTTTCATGATGATTGTGATTAAAGTTCTAATTTTTTGTTTTAATTTCAATGGGATGGCATTGGATGTTCAGGCTGGTACTGGGAGGAAGAGTATTTTGAACACGAGCAAAACTCTCTTGCACAGGCGGCTACAGCGGCTGATGAGGCAGTGATCCTACGGAAGAAGCCCATAGATGTTGAACAAACGCATGATCTATCTGTTTTAGTTGGGATTGGTCATGAAATCCTTATGCTGCTGAAGTGCATTTTAGCTTTAGTTTTTTTAGTGGTAGTTGGGATTGTCTACATTGTAGCGAGACTTTCATAAATTAATACCTTGTGTGGTGGAATGCATGTCATATAATTAACTCATTATGTTCTAGGTTTTAATATGGTATGTATGTCATGTAATGCAGATGAGCCGGCATTGGATGTACAATGCTGATCGTCGCTCCCAAGAGTTCATTGAGGGCGTACATTCTTTCTTACGTGTGGTCGAGCCAAACAAACACGATGGTTTCATGTGCTGCCCATGTGCCATATGTAAGAATTTGAAGGAATATGCTAGCTCAAGGAGTCTTCATTCACACTTGTTGAAGTCGGGTTTCATGCCAAACTATATTTGTTGGACGAAGCACGGAGAAACCAGGGTTGTAATTGAAGAAGGTGAAGAAGAACAATGGGACGATGATGACATTATTGCTGAATATGGTGCCTTCAATGATACTATAATGGGGGAAGCTGAAGAAGAGGTAGGGGCAGAAGATGAGCCCGCTGATGATCTTGGTCAGGCCATTCGTGACGCACAAAGAGAATGCGAAAGTGAAAAGAAGAAGATCAAGTTTGAGCGCATGCTAGAGGATCATAAGAAATTGCTATACCTAACTTGTGATGCAGGGCAGAAAAAGTTGGGTACCACACTAGAATTGCTGCAATGAAAGGCAAAGAATGGTATATCTAACAAGGGATTTGAGGAGTTACTAAAAATCCAAAAGAAGATGCTTCCGAAGGATAACGAATTGCCTGCCACTACGTACGAAGAAAAACAGGTAGTCTGCCCTTTGGGATTAGAAATCCAGAAGATACATGCATGTCCTAATGACTGCATCATCTACTATGGCGAGGAGTACGAGAAGTTAGATGCATGCTCGGTATGTCATGCATCACGGTATAAGATTAGGCGAGATGACCCTGGTGATGTTGAGGGCGAACGTCCCACGAAGAAAATCCTTGCCAAGATTATGTGGTATGCTCCTATAATACCACGCTTGAAACGTCTGTTCAGAAACAAAGACCATGCAAAGTTGTTGCGATGGCACAAAGAAGACCGTAAGGTAGACAATATGTTGAGACACCCTGCTGATGGGTCCCAGTGGAGAGCAATCGATAGAGAATTCCCAGAGTTTATAAATGAAGCAAGAAACTTAAGGTTTGCTTTAAGTACGGATGGTATGAATCCTTTCGGGGAGCAGAGCAGTAGTCATAGCACTTGGCCTGTTACTCTATGTATCTACAACCTTCCTCCCTGGTTATGCATGAAGCGTAAGTTTATTATGATGTCAGTGCTCACCCAAGGCCCAAGGCAACCTGGCAACGACATCGATGTGTACCTAAGGCCACTAGTTGAAGAACTTCTACTTTTGTGGAACAGACTAGGTGTACATGTGTGGGATGAGCACAAACATGAGCACTTTGACCTGCGAGCATTGTTGTTCGTAACAATCAATGATTGGCCTGCTCTAAGTAATCTTTCAGGACAATCAAACAAGGGATATAATGCATGCACGCACTGTTTCGATGACATTAAAGGTATATTCTTGAAAAAATGTCAAAAGGTTGTGTACCTTGGCCATCATCAATTTCTTCCTGCGAATCACCCCCTAAGAAAGAAAGGCAAGCATTTTAAAGATAAGGCAGACCACCAGACCAAGCCGGGCAACCGAACTAGTGAGGATGTACTCAATATGGTCAAGGATGTGAAAGTAGTATTTGGAAAGGCACATGGCAGCAAACCTATTCTGAGCGACGCCGACGGTCACGCACCCATGTGGAAGAAGTCCATATTTTGGGAGCTACCCTATTGGCAAGTCCTAGAGGTCCGTAGCGCGATCGACGTGATGCACCTAATGAAGAATCTTTGTGTGAACCTGCTAGGCTTCATGGGTGTGTATGGGAAGCCTAAGGACACACTTGAAGCACGATAGGACCTGTGGTGTTTGAAAGAACAAGACAACCTGCATCCAGATAAGACAGATGATGGACGCCATTACTTAAGTCCTGCCAGTTACACTCTTAGCAAAGAAGAGAAGGAAAGCATGTTTGAATGCCTAGCAAGCATCAAGGTACCATCTGGATTCTCCTCGAATATAAAGGGTATAATAAATGTGCCAGAGAAGAAATTCCTAAACTTAAAGTCCCATGACTGCCACGTGCTCATGACGCAATTGCTTCCAGTTGCATTAAGAGGAATTCTACCTCTAAATGTACGTCTAGCCACTGTGAAGCTATGTGCATTCCTCAATGTAATTTCTCAGAAGGCAATCGATCTAATGGATCTAGCTAAACTACAGAATGATGTGGTTCAATGTCTTGTCAGCTTTGAGTTGGTGTCCCTCCTTCCTTCTTTAATATCATGACACACCTCCTAGTTCACCTGGTCAAGGAGATTAGCATTCTCGGTCCTGTGTTCTTGCACAACATGTTCCCCTTTGAGAGGTTCATGGGAGTCCTAAAAAAATATATTCACAACCGTGCTCGGCCAGAAGGAAGCATCGCCAAGGGCTATGGAACAGAGGAGGTCATTGAGTTTTGTGTTGACTTTATTCCCAACCTTGACCTAATTGGTGTTCCTGAATCGCGACACGAGGGGAGACTAAGTGAAAAGGGGACACTAGGGAAGAAACCATATATTGGTACGCAGGACAACTATTTTAATAAAGCACACTACACAGTTCTGCAAAACTCTTCCTTGGTGGATCCGTATATCGAGACACATAAAGAGTTGCTCTGATCCAAGTTTCTAGGGAAGTCTGAAGCTTGGATTACGCGTCAGCACATGGAAACTTTCAGCGACTGGTTGCGAAAAGAATGTCAGGGTGATGAGAGTATTGATGAGCAACTGTATTTGTTGGCTAGGCAGCCATCGTGGAATATCCTCACATACAAAGGGTACGAGATAAATGGGAATACATTTTACACAGTAGCCCAAGATAAAAGGAGCACCAACCAAAACAGTGGTGTCTGCATAGATGCCACCGACCCTAATGGAAATAAGCAAACATATTATGGCCGCATAGAGGAGATATGGGAACTAAACTATGCACCTACTTTTTAGGTACCTTTGTTCAAGTGCTAATGGGTAAAGGCGACTGGAGGCGGGGTAGCAGTCGACAACCAGTATGGAATGACAATCATGGACCTCAACAATATTGGGTACAAAGATGAACCGTTCGTCCTTGCCAAGGATGTGAATCAGGTGTTCCATGTCAAGGACATGTCTACAAAACCGAAGAGAGGGAAAAACAACAACGACCCAATCAATGAGCCAAAGCGCCACATAGTTCTTTCAGGGAAAAGAAACATCGTCGGAATTGAAGACAAGTCAGACATATCAGAAGATTATGAAAAGGATGACCGAATTCCACCCTTCATAGTGAACAAAGACCCAAGCATCCAGCTAAATGATGAGGACACTTCATGGTTACGGCACGATCATAACCAAGGGATATACGTTAAGAAGAAGTTCACTACTGTGCCCGCTTGATATATATAGTGATGTTTAATAGTGTGTATTAGAGGTATTATGTAATAATTGTGAATTCAGAGATGTTTATTAGGTGTTTTCTTTTTTTTCTATGTTCAGATTAAATTTGTGTTTGATGGTGGGATTTCCATGTCGCTTTTGGACAATGAGTGATGAAAAAATGAAAAGATTTACGTTAAAATGGTATGAAAACAAATTTCCAATCGAAAATAAAAAATTTAATGATTTAAATTAAACACTCCATTTTTGCATTAACAAAATAGTAATTATTGATGACATTATGTTTCAATATTTATAAGAAAAAACAAAAAACTTTAGGTCACACAATTTTCCTGTGTGCAATAAAGCAAAAGTAAATTCATATTCTTTTAAAACAATTTTATGCCTTGTATTTAATTTACTGTGCAAATAACAAGACTTTAACATTTTATAGAAAGAAATATATAAAAAAATAAATGGAGCTTGAAACGGGCGGGAAGTGAAACTGCAGCTCAACTTTAGTCCCGGATAGATCTACCACCCGGGACTAAAGGTGGGCTGCATTTTTTGTGGCCCGCCAAAATACACCTTTAGTCCCGGCTCGTAATACCAGCCGGGACTAAAGGTAACCTTTAGTCCCGGCTAGTATTAACAGCCAGGACTAATGGTCTTTTCGTCCCGGGCGTTTACAGGAGCCGGGACTAAAGGTCCCTCCCCTATATAAGGCGGCCGTTTCTTCTTCCTCCTCACCCTTCGTCTTCGTCGCCCATCGCCACTGCCGCCGCCGCCGCCCTTGTCACCGTCGCCCGTGGCCACCTCATCGTCCTTAACCTCGTCGTCGCCGAACCCGGCGTCGATCTTTTCCTTCCCGACCTCCGACGCGCTCCAACGCCGGCCGCCCCAACGCCGGCCGCCCCACGTGCCACCAACGCCGCCGGCCCCAATGTACTGTATATTGATATATATAAATTTGTTATATATATATATATATTAGAGAGTTATAAATTTATATTGTTATATATATAAATTTGTTATATATATATATATATTAGAGAGTTATAAATTTGTATTTTTATATAAATTTGTTATACATCTATATTAGAGAGTTATAAATTTATATTGTTATATAGCTAAATTTGTTATACATATATATTAGAGTTATAAATTTATATTGTTATATATATAAATTTGTTATACATACATATTAGAGAGTTATAAATTTGTATTGTTATATATATATTTGTTATATATATTAGAGAGTTTTAAATTTATATTGTTATATATATAAATTTGTTATATATATCACTTGCCAATAAATATTTCTAGAAAATAAGAAATCAAAGTTATGCTTTGGAGACTTGAATTTCGAGTGTAGTTATTTAATTAATTTTAAGCACATGACTCGATCCATTTTATAGATATATGGTTTTTATTTTTTATAGATATATCTAGTGGTGTAAAAGCTAGATGGCTACCCCGAGAGACAATATGGATGAAGAAATGATGGATATTATCAACACCGGCACTCAATTTGCCGATGGTGACCAGCAGGATGTAGATGACGGGAGTCAATACCTGGCTCTTGAAAATAAGCAAGAAAATATTGTGTAAGAAAATACTAGCAAGGTATATATATTTATATATATATTTGAATATTATATATATATTTGAATATCTATCATCTATTATGTGTACACATGATATTTATTTATTCTTTTTTTATACATAGCCCTCTGGATCAACGACCACAACGGCGAAAAGCAAAAATATTCGAGGCCCGAAAAAGCCATTGGAGGGGCGCTACATAATATCGGAATTCAATATCGAGACAGGCGAACCACTTGGTCCACATGCAAGAAAATTTGTGCAACACTGTGGGTACCTTGTAAGGGACAGACTTCCGATCAGTGCCCATGATTGGAAGCAAAAGATCAACGAGCCTCATGTTAGTTTTATCTCTAATCTTGATAAGAATTTAATTTGGGATGATATCCTTCAACACTTCACGTTGCAAGCGGATGATTATGATGATATCAACGATGTGAATTGAAGGAGCTAGTTCAAAAGTGGGCTATGAAGAAGATGGCCACACAATTCCAGACTTGGAAGAAATCCCTATACATGAAATACGTCAAGAAGAACCTAATGCCCAATTTCAATACTAGGGGCCCGCTCGCGAAGTTGAGGCCCTACTGAAATGATTTTGTACAGTACAAGACATCGAAAGAGGGTGAGAAACGAGTGAGAAGGAACCAAGAGAATGCTCGACAGAAGGTATACCACCATGGCATGGGATCAGGTGGCTACGCGACTACCATTCCCAAGTGGGAAAAAATGGAAGCGGACATTCTTGCCAAGGGTATCACACCAGAATCACTCAATTGGCCCAAATGCGTGAAGAATTGGGTTTTCGCTTATGGGGGAAGACTGGACCTAGAGACCAGAAAGCTGGTTCATGGCCCAAAACTCGAAAGAGCAACACAAAGATTTTTTTATGCTCTACAAGGTAAAGCTATTGGTGCGTTCAGGCCCAATAGAGAGAAGGATGAACTAACGTATGCCATCGGGACTGCTGAACACAGTAGCCGAACGAGAGGTTTAGGACGGAACATTTCTTGGGAGCATGGTTTCCCTAACGACAGAGATACCTATAGAAGTCGGCAGAGAAGGAAGTATGAGGAAGCAGCGTGGATCAGCAGGTTGGAGGAATATGTTCGTGAGTCACGGGAGGCGTTGCTTTAAGCACAGGAGCGCAAAAAAGACATGTAAGCTAGAATGCAGGAGGAAATCATAAAGCAAGTGCAAATAGCAATGAGTGCCCAAAGGCAGGCATCAGATCTAGGAATCAACATTAATATTAGCTCCCCTGATCAGTTGAAAAGCAGTTGCGCTTTCACGGAGTTGCCAAATCAAGATGACGCAATGCTACGTTTCCCCGTGAATGACATCACTGCACCGTTTACATCATGTGAGCTACATATTCCAAAAGGGAATGCCACAATCATGGTGGCTCTTGGTGTTTTTTCTCCTCTAGATCCTACCAAGACACCAAGAATTCATGAGGCAATAATACCACCTGGATATGTTAGCGTCTTAGTTGATAGAGTTAACAAAAGTTTTAGTGATCTGGCTATTGACATTCTAGGAGGTGATGGGGAGAAGACTCTAGGAGAAGCAGAGAAGACATTCATACTATGGCGCAAGTGCTACATCATTATTCCCGGGGTCTCTAGTCCACCGCCGCTTTCTCAACTGCCAGACAATAGGTGCGGACAAAAGTGAACGAAATAATTTTTTCACTAATTTTCTATTGACATGCATGATTAATAATAATAATTTCTTATACCTAATTATTCTTTTTTATACTCACACAGCAGGGCCTCCGCCAACCTAAGTCCAATTATTCAATCTCTAGATCATCATAGTGCTCCGGACAATGATTATGCAACGTCGCCACCGCCGCCACCTCCAAGGAGGTCTCCAACGCCTCCAAGGAGGTCTCCAACGGCTGCCCCGCCTCCCTTGATGACCAAGAAGCAGCCAGCTCCTAAGAGGTCCGCCCCGCAAACAAAGTCATTGGCCCACCAGCTGGCAAAGAAGAAAGCCTCCTCTAATCTAGTTATTCCCCAAAAACTATCTTATGAGAAAAGTAAAAAGGAATTAAATGCTGCAGTACAAAAAGAAGTGAACAGTTTCTTCGAAAAAGTAAGAAAGCAACGAGAAGCGAGGGAGAACCCGGAGAAACCGTACTTCTACCTACCTCTAGATCTTCTAAGAAAGAAGGTGGACCAGAAAAAGCGAGAATCTCAAAAGACCCTGCCAAAATCGGACTACGACCGCTCTCTCACCAAGTCATTTGAGACGGCATAGAAAAAGACTAGAGCAGGGAAAGGTGTTGCACAACTCGGACAACAATCGCAATAATCAGTCCCCCCTCTTGTCATTCGTAATGAATATGGTTCAAACTTAGACTTACTGGACATCGATTTTGAGGACCTGGTTCGGTTTTACGAGGATACTAGTTTGGACCTTGCCCAAGTGCTCGCTGAAGGACCATCTGCTCCGAAAGTGGATCCTTGGAAGAAATTTGAATATGGAAAGAGTCTATACAACCCTAAGGCCTTAGGTAAACTGGGTACGCAAATGTACCTGCTAAACAAGTGGTACATGGCGGCGTGTGAACGGGAAGAGACGACCTTTGTTTCTGTCAGAGTTAGAAACCAACATTACTTCCGTGGCGATGATGTTATATATGTTGAGTTTTTAGAATTACACCAACTATGCCACCTGGACTCTCTCGACAAAAGTCTCATTAGCTGCTATTATCTGTAAGTGTGATTATTTTCTACTATTAAAGTGTATATATATAAAGCTACATGTATATATATAAATTATATATCCTCACACTATATTTTTATATATACAGATATGAGATGACAGAACTTAGAAAGAGAAAGGATAATGATGTTGGTTTCGTTGATCCAAATATCATATTCAAACACCCTAATCCCCCGCCTGAATGGAAAGCTAAACTCGAGAAAAATCTCATGAGGTTCTTAGTGAACCAACAAAACAAGGACATACTCTTCCCCTACAACTTCAAGTGAGTGTTAAATAATTAATGTCGATCATATGGACATTTGTTCAATTATTTGCTTACTAGCTAAGCTATCTCCCATATATATATATATATATATATATATATATATATATATATATATATATATATATATATATATATATATATATATATGTTGACTCTAGTTAATGTCGATCATATTTGTGTATAAAAACATATGCAGCAATCACTGGATATTGATGGTCATCGATATGGCCAATAGTCGGTTGAGCATCTTAGACTCATTAAGAAAAGAGCAAACAGAGTACCAAGACATGATAAATATTATCCAAGGGTAATTTGGTCTCTCTAGCAACTATATATACCTCGATCTCTTAACTACAACAATTATTAAAGGCCAAATTAATTTTTTATTTTATTGGGTGCAGTGTTTGGAAAAGTTTCATTAAGGAACACTACATAAAACATTGCAAAGCGCCACTAGATATAATCGCACATAAAGTAAGTACTAGCTACATTTATATATATATATATATATATATATATATATATATATATATATATATATATATATATATATATATATATATATATAATTCAATTAACACCATGCATGCTTTTAATTCACTGGATCTTTTTTCTCGTAAAAGTGGATTCTGAGGCAAGAACAGGGGACCAACTACTGCGGATATTATGTTTGTGAGTTCATCATGGCGTACTCAAAAAGAACTCCTGAAGAGATCCTCAAAGTACGTTATATAAATATATTCATATATTCACAATTTCTTTTATTGCTCATATATATAAGTAATCACGTGACCAACACACACACATATATATATATTTTAATACTTTTCCTTTAACTTTTATTGAAGACTCTATGGTTGAAGGAAAAAGTCATACGACATGACCAACTAAAAGCAATTCAAGAGACCATAGCAGGATTTCTTAATGACCAGGTCTTAAACCCCGCCGGCGAGTTCTACAATGACATGAACGAAACATGGAAGCCAAACCAGATGGAGTGAATTTGTTATCCCAAGGATATGATAGAATATACAATGCAAGCTTTATTTGTAATATATATATATACACATATTATATGTACATAAAATAACGTACAATATATATATATATGCATGTAATATATACGTTAGTTTTATACTTTAGTTTGTACAAAATGTTCAAACATTATAAGCGTGTAGAATACGTATATTATTAGCAGCGTAGAATGCGTATTCGAAAACCAAAACGAATCATCAATTGAAAATAGAAACAAAAAAAAGAAAAAAAACCTTTAGTCCCGGTTGGTAATACCAACCGGGACTAAAGGGCCGGCCCACGTGGCTAGGTCGGGAGGCCTCTTTAGCCCCGGTTGGTATTACCAACCGAGACTAAAGGTGGACCTTTAGTCCCAGGCGAGAAACCGGGACTAAAGGAGGGGTTCTTTAGTCCCGGATTCGTGCTCCTGGTTGGGAAACCGGGACTGAAGGGGTTTCCCAACCGGGAGTACAGCTTGTTTCTGTACTAGTGCATCTATCCTAAACCCGGTCATCAACTTCTCTACACACCTATGACCGGTGAAATGAAATGCCCTAGGTTATACCTTTGCCTTGCTCATTTCATTCCATCTCCTCAAATGTCGATGCAACACATGCACCAACATGATCAACAATGATATGATCCACTTCATATCATCACGTGATCATATTGGTTCATCGATCTTGACTTCACTTGCTTTTCACCGTTGCCTTCGTCCATCGACGACAAGTCTTGCTCAAGCTTCACCGCCATACGGTCCATCGCTCCAAAGCCTCCGACTTGCCTTTCACTCTTGCAACCAGTCCATCAAGCCAAGTCTTGTCTTGATCTTCTCCACCTTGATCACATGACTCGATGTCATATCTCATGTGCAATGAGCACCTTCATCATTACATGTGTGAGCTTTGCAACATCTCCAAGCCATTTCCACCTACATGGCATATGTTGCTCACACACATGTACCTATGGACTAATCACCTGTGTATCTCACATAAACATAATTAGTCCACCTAGGGTTTTCACTCAATTACCAAAACCACACAAGGACCTTTCATTGCTGAACTCGTGAACTCTTAGATCACGGCGGTCGAGAAAGATACGCCTCAGCATCTCAACATCACTCTCAGTCAGCTCTCTAACATGACGATCATCATCAGAATCAAGAGCCCTTACCATCTCATATGGCTCCGAATCATTCATAGTTTTAACACTATTGGAGCCATGAAATCCATCTCCATAGTGCACTTGCGCAGCAATAGGGGGGCACATCCACATTGTCAGGATTGTCTCCTGCAACATAAGTATAAATACGAGGAAAGAATAAGAAAAATGGATGTAAGGAAGGGTGTAAGCTCCCAATAACTATGCGGATAAGACACTTACTCGGATGATTCTGTGTCAAAGGGATCTCATGAGGAGGATCTGCCACAACATCATGAGTCCGACAAGCATCTCCAACTACCTCATTGGGGGCAGATTGAGCATCGGGAACTATAGGTGCAACCTCCACATCCATATCAGGTTCCGGGATGGGAGAGTCAAAGTGTGCCTGCTGACCCATTTTTGGGGAAAACCCATGAGGGATGCGATCAAGTACCACCCGACGCACAACCACATCCAAACTTTGGAACTAGCTCTTCATAGCCGATCTCACACTATTCTCCCACTAATCCGCACACCCAATTTGGATCATCTTCCTTAGGATGTTGGGAGGGGAACCTAGGTTAAGTACATCCTCAACTGCGATGCCATCATCTCCATGGCAATGTAGCTCCTCCCAAGCCCTTGCAACCAACTCACTAAATGAAGGCTTCTCATTGAATAACACAGGCACACTTTGTATCTCAACAAACTCAACATATCCATAGCGATCTCTTTCCACGGTGCCTCCATGATATATGCTCACTAGGTTGTCCATCTAGTTCATACACATAACGAAGCACATTTCCTTTAGTCCAATATAAATGAAGCATACTAAGTACAAGGTCTCTAGTATGTAATAACTAACTAAATAGATACTATCAATTCACTACTAACTACTAAGTACTACTAACTAACTATGTCAAGTAACTATCTAACTAACTATGTAACTAACTATATAACTATTTAACTAACTATATAACTATGTAACTAACTATATATCTAACTATGTAAAGTATCCATCAATCAACCTATCAATCTAAATATCTTTCTACCTATCTAAATCACTGCCACACTAATGAACTAATAACCACTGTTAAATAAGAACAAAATTTAAAAACTAATGTACCTCGAGTGCAGGGGAGGCACAGCCGGTCGACAAGAGGCAAAGACGGCTGGCGGGGAAGCTATCATGCGCCCACACGTGCACCCGGCCGGCAACCAGAGCGGCCAAGTGGGCGGGGGCAGGCAACCACAGGAGGTCGGCAAACGGCACCCCACTACCGGCCTACAGCCCCGCTGCCCTTGTGAAGCGGGCAAGGGAGGGCGGCGCAGCAGGGGCCAGTGTGGTCATGGTCGTTCGGGTTTGATGACGGGGAGGGCGGCGCAACAGTCATGGGCGGGGCACTCTCGGCCGGCGCGGCGCAGCACAACGCGCGGGGCTCGGCAGCCTAGGGCGCACGCGGGGATGGGCAAGGCGGGGCGTGGCCGGCCAGTGCGCAGGACGAAGAGGGTAGGGCATGGCTACCGACGCGGAGCGGCACGACACGCGGGGATCGATGGTCTAGGCGCTGCCGGACGGTGCGCGGGGTGGGGCGGGGAGCAGCGCCAGCGTCGGGCGGCGTCGAGCGGGCGGGAGACAGAGGCGTGAGAGAGAACGGAAAAGGAAGAGAGGAGAGAAAGGAAGAGAGAAAGAAAACAGACCCACCTGTAAGGCCGGCGCCAAGATCTATGGCGCCAAGCTCGGCGCCAAGATCTGTGGCGCCAAGGTGCCTGCCAGGTCACCGCCGACGCCACATTTTCATCAATGCCTACATGGCCCCAAAACCTAGGCGCCAAATACACTGGCGCCGAGACGTGTTAGCTCAACGCCAATAACCCTGGTGCCGAGGTGAGGGTCTAGATTTTGAAAGCATACCTCCAAGGGCAGATTTGTAAAAAAAACTTTCAAAAAAAGGGCAAAAAAACAAAAAATTCGACAATCCGAGCATGTGCAAACTGAATATATGTGGGTAGATCCGACCATATTTTTTGTGTTAAAGGAAATCAATCGTGGCATTAGATACAAATTGCACTAATTTTTGCATGTAGTTCAGAATATCAATCACCTCTTAGCGAAGATCATCATGAAATTTCTATTTTATTGCACGATAGATGTTTTGGGTCACTGAATTTATCATCAAGCTCAAATTTGTCCCTTGGGACCTTTGGATCTAGTTCTTGCCTGGTTCAACTCTAGCACGTGGAGAACACTTCCACCAACCATCCAAGATCAGTTTTGGCTAGGTTGAGGCATGAGAGCATCATGGGGAGGCTTCAAGGACTCCTACTCCACTTCGAAATGTTCCATAGAATCAACGAAGCATCTCCAATATATTCCTCCAAGTCACTTTCTATCACTATAAATGGAGCCCTCACTCCCTCTCTTTTGAAACACAAGATGAGAAGATTAAAAGCTCTGCTCTCCTCTGCTCTTCTACTACTTAGAAAAAGGGATAGAGCCATGGTGAGTGACAGGGAGAAGCCAGAGTTATCGGCTTCTCTACCACTTTGTACCTTAAAAGATGTTGCTCAACTTCGAGTAACGTCTGGGTATTGTCAGGTAACTCTGTTCCCTTCTGATTAATTGAGCATTCGGTCATTACTTAAGTTGTTTACAAGTTTCTCTTCCACTGCTTTGGCGTCGAGTAAGGTAGTATCAATAGTTGCAGTGTGGTGCCTATACTAGAGGTTACCTTGGTTTGTATTTAGTTCAACATATCGCAGTGATAGCCGACAGGTGGCATCCCTATCGGGCCTATGTATTCTACCATGTTAGTTCTATTCTATATGACTTTAGGGGTGGACTCGTAGCTCTTCTTCTCATCCCTTTCTGTGAGTTGGATGGTCTCCGGTGCCCAAAGTAAACAACATGAGTAAACTCTATATGCTTAGTTCGTTAAAATAAGTAGTGTTATCCTTCAAGTACTCTCTCTACTCACCTATCTATCTTTCTCTTCTCTCTTCCTCATGGTTATCTTAGAAGCCTATATCTCAGGACATGACTACGGACATCCTCCTCAATACCACAACATCAATTGCTCCAGGGTCCCAGTAAGGCGTCGTCTCCCTCTCACAAACTTGTTATGTTAGCTATAGGCTTATAGCAACATCATTCCTCTCATATTTAAGAGAATATTGAGTTACAAAAGTCTGACTCCAATAACTCTACTTATGTACTAGTACTAAATACAACTTAGAGATCTAATGAGTATCCTCCTCAAATCCTACCTTTGGCTCGCTTCTACAATATGGATAGAATACGTTCGTCGGCACGGACACAAGTACATTTTCCCTCTCAAGTAAGGAGTCACTCGTTGATGCCTCAGTGTTCATCCTCTTCTTTTATGACGAGAGCCGCCACCTCTATATATTTGTACGTCGGCTCTGGTCTAAGAATTAAAGGAAAATATGCATGCATGGAAAAGTTGGAGGTCTCATTCATCGATGTCTATGTGGATTGTAACTTTTGGTTAGGGCTAACGATCAATAATGTTGTGTTGGGTTTGCTCTAACTACCCATACCCTCGGCCTTGATGATCTCTTGGTAGACGGAACGTGAGGCCGAGGCGCGGAGTTTCTAGAGCACCCTTTTAGGTGCTCTCACCTTTTTTCTAGAGTGAAGCTACACCTGCTTGGCTGAAAAACATAGAATAGAGCTTTTTTTTAGAAACACATAATAGAGCTGAAAAATATAGAGTACTAGTTGAATTCACCGCGCGTTGTTGCTGAAATCTGTGGACACCAATTTTATAAAAACATTGGATGAAAGAAGCTAACCAAAGGGACAAAGAATAAAGTTGCGTGGCATTTGTTAGGAGAATAATGTGTATGATATAGAAGTATGGTGGGAAAAGATATATAATGCATAGAATGGAGAATTGTCATAATATATGTAATTTAAAATTTTGTTTGTCGTTTTGTGCAACGATTTGTTTGCCATTTTGTGCAATGGGATGACCAAATATCAACATGAACTTAAAATTTTCTTTGCCATAATGGCTAAAAGTTGAAGGAAACTATGTGTAAAAATATTTCAGGGATTGAAAAAAGGGAACGATGGGATATTTTAAGAAGGTTACCTAGTTATTTGTGTTTCCACGGTAGTCGTAGCCTGATTTTTGGAACTAACCAATAAAAAATCGAGACTTACGCTTGGCCAGTGATGAAGATTAAATTATGGGACATTCTTGATTTTTTTAGTATAAAGCAACGGCCAGCAGTTGGTTGTCTAATGCACGTAACAAACCCGTAAGAAATACTCGACTGGACACTTGATTTTGACACCCTATGTGAGTCCAAAGAAGATCTTCACGCATGACGATAAGACAAAAACACAACTCAATCAAACATAATCTCTCCTCATTTTCCTCTGTACAGAAATTGATAAACTTTTGGGTGGAATGGAGATTAATGGGAGTACAACTAACGAATCTAGCTGCCGGCGTGGGCGAAGAGGTCACCTACTACTCCGATCGAGGAGCCGGCGGTCAGACATCGTCCCTGTGCACTGAATGATGGCCGGCGATTCCGTCAAGGCCGTCTTTTGACGGCTCGCAACCAATCCAGGATCACCTGCAAGTGTGCCATGAGGCCATTGGCTAGATGCATATATATGATGGAGAGGAATCACGGAAGATTGAAAAGCCAAGGCAGGCAAGGTCCCTTCGGATGCCCGAAAGTTATAGGAGGCTGCCGTTTCGTGAACTCAAGGGGTCGTTGCTGTGACTGCCGATAAATGTGGTGAGAGAAAATTTGAGGGTCTTTGATTTCTGATGACGTGGCTGCATGAGAGCTCAGCTTTAGAGTTGAGTAGGAACTATAAAATATATAGAGATTATTATAGATTCCATGATCAGTCTGGGCTTGCTGGAGCGGTGGTTTTGGGACCAATGATGAAACACATGTGGCCCTGTATGGCTGAAAGACACATTCGTTCTAGCCCGCGGACGGTGGGCCTAGTTTAGGAGTACGTGGGATGACCTCGCACGGCTCGGGCAGTTGGGCGAGAGAGACGCAGCGATTGTTGGTCTCGGCCAGGCGGCCCAGCAATCTTTTTTTTTTTTACGTTGACGCGGCCCAGCAATCTCGCCAGTAGACGCACGCGGCACGCACTCGTCACGCATTTGGAAGTTTGATTTGAAGAGATTCAGAGCCGGAGGGAACAGTTATGCGTACCAGCAGTTTGCACGTCATTTGAACTCAAGCACTGCCCAACGTTCGCCAGGCGCGCCGTACGTACATCTACATAAGAACGCGCCCATGAACAGCCGAGCAGCAAACCAACCGCTTGCTTTTTCCAGTCTCTGGGAACGTCGCGAAAACAGTTCCACTTCCACGTACGTTCTCTCACCAAGAACGCACCCATGGACCGCAGCAACGTCGCCGCGGCCGGTGCGGTGTCTGTCGAGGTGCGCGGCGGCTCGCCGCCGGCGGGCGCGGGGAGGAAGCGCCGCGCGGTGGCGAGGGGCGTCCAGAGCACGCTCTCCAAGACGTCCATGCTGGCCAACTTCCTCCCCACGGGCACGCTGCTGACCTTCGAGATGCTCCTCCCGGCCGCCTCGGGCGACGGCACCTGCTCGGCGGTCAGCGTCGCGATGCTCAGGGCGCTCCTCGCGCTCTGCGCCGCCTCATGCTTCCTCTTCCACTTCACCGACAGCTTCCGCGCGCCGGACGGGAAGGTGTACTACGGCTTCGTCACGCCGCGGGGCCTGTCGCTGTTCAGGACCGGGCTCGACGGCGTCGAGGTGCCCAGGGAGGAGAGGTACCGGCTCGCCTTCGTCGACGTCGTGCACGCCGTCATGTCGGTGCTGGTCTTCGCGGCCGTCGCGCTCGCGGACTACCGGGTCTCCGGGTGCCTCGTCACCGGCCACCGCAAGGAGATGGACGAGGTGATGGAGAGCTTCCCGCTCATGGTGGGCGCCGTGTGCAGCGGCCTCTTCCTGGTGTTCCCAAACACCCGCTACGGCATCGGTTGCTTGGCTGCGTAGAAACAGCAGAGACCAGAACAGAGAGTATGGCAGTGTAACTTTCTTCCGTACCTGTGAATCTGTGATCAAACGGTGTCTTGGATCATTTTATGCTTCATGTTTTCTTAGCACCTGTAAAAACTTGGATGTGATGTGATCCTATCTTACCCTTTCGCTGGTCTGAAACTTGACTGAAACTGGCTGAAAAACACGGTTCCGGCTGAATTGTTGTGAGAGAAAAACACTGTTCCGGCTGAAAAAAGGAGCCAAATATGGGGTAAGCCGAACAGAGCCTTAATCAGTAATGATTTGAAATTACTTCAGAATGAGTCAGAAGGGGACTGGGGGGAAAATCAGGCGTGGAGTGAACATTGAATGGATTATACAAGAGAATGGCCACCAAATAGCTTTACACCAGATGCAAAATGCATTCCTTTCAAAAGAATGGTAAGACTGGCTCAATCTATCTATCCTAACGTAAACTGCCGCCGCTGTATCCTACATTCTAGCAAGATACTAGGGAGTATTTTACAAGCCACAAAGTAAGCAAAGCAGTACCCTCCTACCTACGCCAAAACAGATGTGACCTACATTCTGTCTACAATGCATATCCCCAAGTTTGACTTGAAACTCTTCAAACTGCGGACGAAACAAACTTAGAAGATATCCAAAACTTTGTTTCCCTTCCAGTTCTGCAAGAATCCTCTTAGGCGGGGCTGTATATATCAAGAACGTTTTAGCGTGACGGTGTCTGTTCAAGCAACGGCCAACAGCAACCACCATAACATAAAGCACCATTCGCATTATTTCTGTTATTCTTTGCAACATGTTCCTCGTTTTGTTTTCTGAACCTTATCCCAGAGGCACATCATATCCCTTGGTTCTTGGTAGTGAGCAACCACATACCCATCCTCGCATCCTTCAACCAAGATCCTCCCATCATTCTCATACTTGACATCCAAGCCATCCTTCTTCATCTCATTGATCCATATTCCCATCGCGACATCCTCCAGCTTGAACATCTGTAAGAGTGATGATGATAATATCCTATTCAGTATAGAAAGAATTTGAAATACCATGACCACAGCGGTTAGAAACCAGCAGCTACTAAGGTTGCGTCTATTTTTAAGATACTGAGTAGATCATACATCACAGTATTTGTCATATTTATTGCCTTCAATGCTATCCAAACTGAAGCAACTAAACCGTTCCAATTACTCCATATAACAGCACGAAAATAAATTTCCACAGAAGTTTGGCAGTACCTTTAAATCCCCACTCTTGTGTTTCCTGTAAACTTCTTTAGCTATGTCCTTTGAAACAATATATCCTGGTCCATGCGCCCATGGAGGATAACTCTCCTCAGGCCATTCCTAATTCAAGCAAAACATTAGTTACAGTTACCACACTTGATCCGCCGCACAAAATGGTAAAACCAGAACTAAATTATTGAAAATAAGGCAGCAAAATATGCTTAAAAACCAATATGCTAATAAGCAGAGTGACAACCAACCACTAGTTAGTGCTGCAACACTGCAACAGTATGCAGGTGCTTAACCAGCTTTTATATGTTTCTCATACATGCATGCAGGAGCCCCTAACCCCCTAATGCTGCTTTTATACAAAACTTGAGCTGCTTAAGTGAGCATTTACGCAATGTCTCAATCCACCATTTATAGAACATTAGAGAAAACACATGGCAGAGCAATGGTCTAGAGGAAGAGCCTTATCATATATAGAAATGATATTTTGCAGAATCTCTTGATATAAACATATAGCATTTGCGGTCCTCAAACTTGTACTGGGGTGTCATTTAGGTAGACAAACTCTTAAAATCTACATCTAGGTTCATAATCTTGTTTAAGTGTGTCCCATGAGGTCCAAATCACCCTAATCAACATGTAATTACGTATGTGGCAGTGGCACTCTTGCATGAAGTCTTAGATATCCCCGTTCTCTACTACATGCTCATGGCCATTGTCACTACTGTTAGCAAGTTATGTTTGCCTCCTAGTCTATTGTGCCTGCGCCTTGGACTCTGGATACAGCCATGCGCCAGGCTAGGCACTTGTGCTATTTAGCATGAGTTAATTAGGTTCCTAGATTGTGTTCACACCTTGAACCCTTGAGTTCTCCTGCCTATATATTGTAATCCCTTGTAATCTGTGATCAATCAATATATACTATTCAGAGTTTATCTCTCTCACATGGTATCACGAGTCCGGGTAACACCCGTTTTCCCTTCCGCTTCTCTGGCGTGCTGCTTCTAGCGCCGCCGCCTCCGGCATGCTGCCCCTTGCGCCGCCCCTCCCTTCTCCGCCATGGCCGGCTCCCTTCACCCCTCTGCTGCTGACAACGAGGCCGAGCGCAAGCGCCAGGAGGACGCCCGCGCCGCCCAGGCTGCCGCCCGTCGCGCCGCTCTTGCTTGCGCCAAAGAGGCCGAAGCCGAGGCCGCCGCCGCGGCAACCGAGCGCGACGCTGCGGCTGCGCGCGTCCGCGCCGCCCTGGAGCGCGCGGCCCAGGAGCGGGCCGCTGCCGACCCTCCCCTTGAAGATCCGCCAGAGGACCGCGACGAGGACGCGTCCTCCCTCTTCGATGGCCCTCGTACCTCAGTTCAGGCCGCCATAGCTCTTCAGGAGGCTACTGCTGTTCTTCACCTACACGCCCAAGCTGTGGCCGTCCAGAACATCCGTCATCTTGTCCACGTCGTTCTCGACGTCACCTCCGGCAGCTTCGCTCGGTGGCGCGAGCAATTCCTGCTCGCCCTGGGCAAGTACTCCCTTCAGGGCCATGTTCTTCAGGACGATCGTCCCCTGAACTCGTCAGACTGGGAACGCATGGACTGCGTCGTCCGCTCCTGGCTCTACGGCACCCTCTCCGACAATCTCCACGACATTGTCCGGCATCGCGGCGACCAAGGCGACACTGCCCGTACCACCTGGCTTGCCATTGAGAGCCAATTTCTCGGCAACCGGGAGGCGCACGCTCTCATTCTTGACGCCAAACTTCGCACGCTTGTCCAGGGGGACCTATCTGTCACCGACTACTGCAAGCTTCTCAAGACCACCGCCGACAACCTCACTGATCTGGGTGAACCCGTCAGCGACCGCTCCCTCGTCCTCAATCTCATCCGAGGTTTGAACGAGCGGTTTGTCTCCGTTGGCCGCCATCTTCGACGCAGCCGTCCCTTCCCTTCCTTCTTGGAGGCCTGCGACGAGCTCACTCTCGAGGAGCTTACCATGGGGGCCCCGACTCTGTCTCCTCCCACGGCTCTCGTCGCCAGCACAGGCAGCGGCTCCTCGTCCCCTCGTCCCGCCTCCCAGCAGATTTCTGGGCATCCTAACACCGAGCCTGGGGGTGGCAAAGGGGGCGGCTTTGGTGGCAAAAACAATCGTCGCGGCGCTCGGGGCCAAGGCGACAACGGTGGACACAGGGGCGGCAAAGGCGGCGGCTCAGGCACGTCTGCTCCATCCAACCAAGGGGCGAGTGGGTCTTGGCCCACCCACTATAACCCGTGGCTCATTGTCCCCGGGTCGCGTCCTCTGCTTCGCGGTGCACCCACCCAGCCACCACACCAGCAGGCGTTGCTGGCACAACAGGGAGCCTTCCTGGCTTCGCAGCAGCACCCTCCAGCACCGTTTCAGCAGCAGTACCTGCAGCAGGCCTCTCCTGCTGCCTTCTACGGTCAACAGGGTGCTCCTGTGCCTTTCTTCGGCACCTCGGCTCCTCCCGGCTTCTACACCTCTCCAACCGGTCTTCCGGCGGCCTTCGATCAGCAATCCCTTGCTTCCACCTTCAGCACCATGACACTACAGCAGCCGCCGAACAGCGACTGGTACTTCGACTCAGGTGCCACCTCCCACATGACTTCTGATTCTCGCACTCTTTCACACCCTAACTCTTCACAGTATCCTTCTCCTTCTTCTATCATTGTCGGTGATGGCTCCTTACTTCCTGTCACCGCCACTAGCACCACCACTCTCACCGATTCTCTGTCCCTCAATAATGTTCTTGTTTCACCACGCCTCATTAAAAACCTCATTTCAGTACGTCAGTTCACCACTGACAATAATTGTGTTGTTGAATTTGACCCTGCTGGTTGTTCTGTGAAGGATCTGGAGTCTCACAAGGTGATCATCAGGTGCAATAGCTCCAGGCCCCTCTACCCATTACATCTCCCCGGCGCCACCGCCCTTGCTGCTGATTCCTCACCTGCACTTTGGCATCGTCGGCTTGGCCATCCTGGTCGTGACACGTTGTCCAAAGTCACCTCTGTTATTCCTGGCTGTACTAAAGAACTTGGTTCTATTTGTCATGCGTGTCAGTTAGGGCGTCATACACGCCTTCCGTTTCAAACATCATCTTCTCGGGCCTCTAATTTATTTGAGCTCATTCACTATGATTTATGGACTTCCCCAGTTGTTAGTGTTTCTGGCTTCAAATACTACTTAATTATACTCGATGATTATTCCCACTATGTTTGGGCGTTTCCTCTTCGTCTCAAATCTTACACGTTTACCACTCTAACTAACTTTCTCGCCTATGTTCGCACTCAGTATGGCACTGCTGTAAAAGCTATCCAGTGTGACAATGGCCGGGAGTTCGATAACTCTATCTCCCGCTCCTTCTTCCTCACCAACGGCATCCACCTTCGCATGTCCTGTCCATATACTTCATCTCAGAATGGGCGGGCTGAGCGCATGATCCGCACCATCAATAATGCGGTTCGCTCCCTTCTTATTCAAGCTTGCATGCCTCCTTCATACTGGGTTGAAGCATTACACGTCGCCACACATGTTCTCAACATCCTACCCACCAAAACCCTTCACTCCTCCACACCTCACTCTGTCCTGTTTGGTGTTCAGCCCCAATACGACCATCTTCGCGTCTTTGGCTGCGCTTGCTATCCTAACCTTTCTGCCACAGCCACCCACAAACTTGCCCCTCGATCCTCCTTGTGCAGCTTTCTTGGCTATTCCTCCAACCATAAAGGATACCGCTGCCTCGACCTTCAAACCAATCGTGTTCTCATCTCTCGACATGTCGTGTTTGATGAGAACTCGTTCCCCCTTTCCCAGCAGCCCACTCCTCCCAATCCAGCGGACTTCGATTTTCTAACTGATGATGCTGATCCCATGCCCAGTGCACCACTACCTTTATTTCCTACAGGTACCTCCGTTGGTGTTCCTGCACGGCCACGTGCAGCACCCCCTGTCGGCACGCCATCAGCACCCTGCACGGACTGTCCTCGTGTGGCATTCAGTGACGGTGCAGCCGTCGAGACAGCAGCTGCCACTCCGGTGCCGGGCAAGGTTCTTTCACCAATATCAGGCGCCCGACAGGCCACTCCCTCTACACCTGCTGCTGCTGCAGCTCCAGGCGCTGCTGCAGCCCGGCAAGCCGCTCCATCTACGCCTGCTGCTGCTGCAGCTCCAGGCGCTGCTGCAGCCCCCAGCGCCCCAGGTCCCTCCGTTCCTGCAGCAGCCCCCGTCAGGCCTCGACCACTGCTGGTGTATTCACGGCGCCAGGCAGTCGCTCCTCCTCCGCAACCGGCTGCCTCCAGCCCGCCGGCTCTGCCCAAGGGCGCCGTGTCTGTGCAGCCCACCGTCAACAATCACAGCATGACAACACGCGCCAAAGCTGGTCACCAGCTTCCTAGTGTCTACAACAGCACAACACTGTCACCGGTGCCCCGCAGCTTCCGTATTGCCCTTACTGATCCCAATTGGAGGGCTGCCATGGAAGAAGAGTTCTCTGCTCTCCTTCAGAACAACACATGGGAGCTTGTTCCTCGCCCGTCTCAAGGCAACATTGTCACTGGTAAATGGATTTTCAAGCACAAATTCAGGGCTGACGGGTCCCTAGAGCGCTACAAGGCTCGTTGGGTCCTTCGAGGCTTTACTCAGCGCCCGGGGATCGACTTTGACGAGACATTCAGTCCTGTTGTCAAGCCCGCCACAGTTCGGACAGTGCTCTCCCTCGCCCTCTCCCGCGAATGGCCAGTTCACCAGCTCGATGTAAAGAATGCCTTTCTACACGGGACCCTGTCTGAAACTGTTTTTGCTGCACAGCCTGCTGGTTTTGAGGATCCCACTCATCCCGGATGTCTGTCGACTCAACAAGTCTCTCTATGGTCTCAAGCAAGCTCCTCGGGCATGGTACAGTCGCTTTGCTACATTTATTCTCTCCCTTGGATTTGTGAATGCCAAGACAGACACCTCCCTATTTATCTACCATCATGGTGCCGACACAGCATACTTGCTGCTGTACGTAGATGACATCATCCTCACTGCCTCCTCCACAGCTGTCCTCCGTCGCATCATATCTGCCCTACAGCGTGAGTTCAACATGAAGGACCTTGGCAAGTTACACCATTTTCTTGGAATGCAAGTTCAGCACCGGGATGGATGTCTGCTTTTGTCTCAGCAACAATACATGATGGAGATTCTTGACCGGGCTGGTATGACTGAATGCAAACCCTGCTCTACTCCAGTTGACACCAATCCAAAGCTATCTGCAGTAAGTGGTGACCCAGTTCAGGATCCCTCTGATTTTCGCAGCCTAGCCGGTGCTCTTCAGTACCTCACTTTCACTCGTCCGGACATTGCTTATGCTGTTCAGCAAGTGTGTCTCCACATGCATGATCCACGGGAACCTCACTTGGCTGCCCTCAAGCGGATCCTTCGGTATGTTCGCGGGACTCTACATTTGGGGTTGGTGCTCCGCCCCTCATCCCAACATGAGCTGGTCGCCTACTCTGATGCTGACTGGGCCGGCTGCCCGGATACTCGCAAGTCCACTTCTGGATATGTGGTCTTCCTTGGTGATAACCTCATTTCCTGGTCCTCCAAACGCCAAAACACCGTGTCCCGATCCAGTGCCGAAGCTGAATATCGCGCCGTTGCCAACACTGTTGCAGAAGCTTCCTGGCTGCGCCAACTTCTCAGTGAATTACAGTCCCCCTTGCAGCGTGCTACATTGGTCTACTGTGATAACATTAGCGCCGTCTACATGTCCGCCAACCCAGTCCAGCAACAGCGGACTAAACACATCAAGATTGATCTCCATTTTGTTCGGGAACATGTTGCTCTTGGTGCTGTTCGAGTTCTTCATGTTCCAACCACCTCTCAGTATGCCGACATCTTCACCAAAGGATTGCCATCTTCGCTCTTCACAGAGTTTAGAACCAGTCTGAATGTCTGCTGCACTGATGCTCAGACTGCGGGGGGATGTTAGCAAGTTATGTTTGCCTCCTAGTCTATTGTGCCTGCGCCTTGGACTCTAGATACAGCCATGCGCCAGGCTAGGCACTTGTGCTATTTAGCATGAGTTAATTAGGTTCCTAGATTGTGTTCACACCTTGAACCCTTGAGTTCTCCTGCCTATATATTGTAATCCCTTGTAATCTGTGATCAATCAATATATACTATTCAGAGTTTATCTCTCTCACAACTACCATGTATTGTGCATATAAAATTACCATGTACCATTTGATATGCCACATAGACTAAGCTTGTGCTGATTGGAGTGATTTGGACCTCAAGTAGCACATTTAGCAATTTTAGGGACCCATATGTGCAATTTAAGAGTTTAGGACACCACAGAGCATGTTTAAGGACAATTGGTGTATTTTACTCAAGTATATATAATTTAACACAAGTTACCTCAGGGGTTATGTACCACTTGCTATATGGATCTCGATGAGGCTGGGAATCAGAATTGACACGACCATACAACAGTCCATGGCTGATATTGGTTCGGTCGAGGGAAGAAAGTATTTCATCTACTCGAACAAAAGCATCGTCATCAGTTTTCATCACATACTTGGCTGACAGGACATTTGTCTGCAAAGAATACTTGCTTAGAAAATGCAAACATAATATCAAGTGCCGTATAAATAAAATAAAAAATAATGCAATAAATCAGATATACCCCATAGATGCAGATCGCTATGGTCTTCCAAAGAATCAGGCTATAGTAATCCACAAATGGCATCAACTGGATGTCTCCATATGTTCGCGCTTCATTCCAGAGTTCCTCATTGACCACCTCATTTTTGTGCTAACAATGGAAGGTAGGGCCAGATGAGTATAGACTCTAAATTGAGATTTAATTCAAACTAGTAAGGGTAGAAAATTATAACATATAGAAAAGTGACTGGTAAAACCATTATGTTTAATGGCTGTTCAAACAATAGTATTGATAAACAAAAAAAATGGTGTGATACGTTGCAATTGCAAGCAGTTATGTAGAGAAAGCAATCAACAGAGACAGAAATACCCTCAATGGAGTGGTAGTTGCATGCATAATTTGTATCCGATTGACCACAATAGTGCACTCGACATATTGTTTAGGATCAATTAAGATGAGCGCTGCCTTCTAGTATGCTATTGTCCTTCTACGTCATAATTTATCTTGTACATACTTCTAAGCATAGAACCATACTAAAAACTAAAAGCCAAAGCAACTATATTGTCAAATTACCATAATATAGCTGTCCACTTTCAAAGTTTTATTCTTACCAGGCCAACAAAGAAACGAACTGCAACTTTTCCTGAGCGCACATCATCATACTGCATCCAAGTTCTGCGAACTGCCATTCGGCGTTTGAAATTATTAGCTGTAGAGAAGACTCCAATGAAAAGATCAACAGATTTATTCATGGGCACAGGTGGAGCCTTCAATGTTTCTAAGTCGGTGACATGCTCGAAGTCCTCTGTTGTAGGCAGGCCACTTGCTATCACAGATAGCAATTTAATATCTCCTGCAATTCTTACTTCACCAACAAACCCTGGTTCCAAATCCTGGAGAGATCAATATATAAAGTGTAAATATAACAATAAAATAAAGCAGCACATAACATACTGTGATATCACTAAAAAGAGTGCATAACTAAAGAAAATAGTTTCATGTTAGCATGTATGAAATGACAAATACTTTAGCACATAGGGGGAAATCATTTTGCCTATAAATTGCTGTAGGATGCAAAGGAATGATGGGTTATTTATACTTATGCAAGACTTACCTCTCGGAATGCAAATGAAGTGATATGTTTGCCATCTACAGTCATATGTATCCCATGTGCTCCAATACGAAGAATTGTTACAGCAAGATATCCCTGTCTGAATGGAAAATACTTTCTAGGTTCCGCTTTCTTCTTCCTTGCAGCTGTCATGGTCGAAACATTTGAACGCAACCTAGAGGGAAGGATTTCTTTCTGGTCCTCACCTACCATGCTACTACATTTTTCTAGATCATCCACTGTGAAACAAGAGAAAGCAAAGAACCAATGTCAACCCTATGAAGAAGATTGTCGCCAAGACATATCATTTTGTTTAACAGCATATAAGAAATAAAAACAAACAAACAAAATGCATATCTAGATCAATCAACACATTTCAGCTCCATTGTCTTAGTAAAGTGCATAGTTATGGAGATATATGTCAGCAACATCAACTGAAAAAGTTTTTCATTATATTTTGTATGTGCATGGCTAGCTTCAATACTTTAACAAGTGGATAAAGTAGCCAGATTACAGAAAGATTTACTCAAAATATCATGGTTCTTGCATGGCCTGCATAAGATATGGACCACTGAAAGAAAAGTACCTTTTGCACTGTCCTTAGCATCTGAATCAGGAGATGGGCAACGGTTTTCAGAACCCCAATCATCAGCTATTGTCCATGTATTTTGGACTATTACAGGATCTTCTGTGAGTTTATCACCAAGAAGACGGACATTATAATGAAGAACAATTGGAGGGTCTGGTTCACCAGGAACTGCAGCTCCAGTTAACTCTATCTTAAAATTGCCCAGAAGACCACCAGGAGTGCCAATAATAGTTATTGAAGAGCCCTGAATCAATCCACAGGGAAGTTTTAAAGCAAACCTATCCCCTAATCTTGTGGCATTCATCCTTCGGATAGAATAAGGGCATTGCTTTCCTTTGTCCTTCTGCTGAATGCTGCCATTAACAGAAACAACTGAATCGTCATATGCAAGGGCTGTATTGAGTTCCCTCCATGCAACTCCAGCTTCCTTGATTGCCTCTACTCCATCTGGTAGAATGTGGGCATGAGATAATAGGTGTCTCAAATGATTCCAAGAATGTAAAGATTGAAGTTCTCTATCAGAGAGATTTCTGGTAATGGAAAGGTTGGATGCCAAGAGTCTGGTTGATATTACTTCAGAAGAATTCTGTGGATTCTGGATTGCACGTGGGTTTGGAACATCTAACCAATGTAATTCTGCCGTCCTGTTTTGCTGGAAAACATACTGAAGCGATTTGTCTGCAAGTGGGCTATCCAATATCACATATCTTAACACCAAGATGACGAACAAAGATACAATGACAACGCCATGCCATTTCTTCATCACTCAAAACCTTGTGACAAGTTGGTCCGGAGTTTGCATTCACTATATCTTCAATCTAAAGCATCACATAAATTCAGAACCAAACCATCCAATCAGAAAAGTTGAACAAATTCCTGCTGAACTGTCACCCTCATGTGGTGTATTCAACAACTCCCTCAACGTAACCAAACATTCCCAGGTGTATCCAGAAAGCTTTTATAACCACAAGGAAGCGTACCAACGAAGCTTGAGTCAGGTTGGAGTGCCCTACCAACCAGAAGAAAACAGCAGACAAGAATCAACTTTATCCTAATGTTTTCTCACACTGCACATTTGAGATGTTGGTTGCATAAAAGCATTAATTCGGGTATACAAGGCAAAAGGTTAGGCTCCAGTCACATACTCCTGTACGCATCCATGTTTAGTTCCACCAAATTCCCAACTTTGATACTATATAAAAAGAAGATTCTCCGTCACATCAAACTTGTGGTACATGCATGGAGTACTCAATGTTGACGAAATCAAAAACTAATTGCACAATTTGGTTGTACTTACAAGAGGTCATTGGACAATTATTACCAAATAAAAACAAGAGGTCACTATAGCTACATTGACCTCGGCGGCGCTTCGGTGCAACTAAACACGGCCTTGCTTTTGTGCCTTTTGTGCATATCACGATCTGTAACAGCCAGTCTCAGCAGGGTTTCATCTCTCAGTTTTTAACACATCCATATTTTGAAAACAGTGTAAAAGAGTTTCGTCTCTATGAAACTCTCTCTACTCTCGTGAAACTTTTATCTTCTCTCTTCATCAAGACAGTGTCATGTCAGCATATTTAATGCCCATAAAACTCTATGAAATCCCTATTGAGACTGGCCTAACGACGAACTCTCAAACCCCACGGCTAGGGACTCATCACTCAGCAATCATGCACTTCAATTCGACTAAGAACAAACGTCACTAACTCTTGTGGCAATACATGCCGAATCCAATTCTCGCTTTAAATGGGGAAGAGTTAGGGTTGGCTACGAATCACATCAAGAAACAACAGATAAACTGTTTGGGAAAAAAAAATCAAGAGTAGCAAAACTATCACAAAATCCTAAGGCGGGATCGCGGCTACTAATAACCGAAAAATTCCAATTACAAAATATTTGTAAGAGGAGGGAAAAAAAACGAGCAGCATAGTAATTTTTTTTACTTCGAACAAAAAGGTCATAAAATGGACAGCGCGAATCTAGCGTCACCGCATAAACCGCACCGACAATTTTCTTTTCGAAGATTTTTTTTTTAAAAAATGAAAGAGCATCACTCAGATACTCTTGCACCTTTAGAAATGGGGACGCAGATCACCAGAGTCCCAACGAAATCTGGCGCACGCCAACACGCGAAATCAGAAATGAAGCAAGCAGGCTTCAAAGCACACGAGCACGGAGCACGCGAACCCCAAATTTCGGAGGAAAATCGCCACACGACAGCGTCATCCTCCTCCACACGACCGCCCCCCCATCTCGCAATGTGTAGCTCCAAGCCCGCAAAGCACAAGCCCAATGCCAGAATCACTCACCAGGAATCCTCCGCCGCCGCCGCCGCCCGGCCGCTGGGCCGCTCCGAAGAGCCTCGCGCGCGCTCGGCGGGGCACTCCTGAGTCCTGCCTAACCCCGCTGGCGCAGGCGCCGCCTGAGCGACGGAGCTAGCGAGCAGCAAGGCCTCCTGAGGAAGCCACCGAGACCGGGAGCGAGCGACGAACAAGTCAGGTGAAGGCAGGACAGGAGAGCGCAGGAGAAGAGAAGTCGACGGCGGTGTCAGAGGGAGGGAGCCTTTGACTGTGAGGAGGCTGCTTCAGGTCCACGCCACGGACCGACCGACCGCGAGCGGGCGAATAAGCGCCGTCGCGTGTCGCGGGGCCGGCGGGGCTCGCTCGGTCAGTCTCTTTGCCCTGCCGTGGCGGAGAAGAGAAGAGGAGTCGCGGTCGGGCGGCGATGCGCCTGCGCGAGGATGGGTGTACTGGGTAGGTGGGTGGGTGCGTGCCGTTGGGTCGGCCGGGGCCAGGCTGCGGCCGCGCGATGCGGACTGGGATCTCACTCGTTTGCCAGTTGCCACGCTTGCTTCGGCGGTCGACGCGGCGCGGCTCGACGAGCGGGTTCTTGGCCTCTTTCTCGGTCGGGGAGCAGCGCCGGAGGAGAGGAGAGGAGAGGAGAGGAGAGGAGCGGCTTTGTGCGAGCACACACACCGGTGGACAGACACGCGGTTACGGGACCGAGGCCTCCTTCTGCAGTCATCTGTGCGAGGTCCCGGACCTGTGGCTTTTTGTCGCGTCGCGTGCCTCGCTCTGCTCTTTTTTTACGATGGTCCTAGAGCCTCCTATCCGGTTCCTACTCTCCCGGCCAGGCGGATTTGCTGCCAACGATGCGGATTTTGCCGTAGGGAGGTGTGTACAAATGTGCAATCACAGTGTCGCTCAAAAAAAAAAAAGTCATGCGAACTAGAGGGAGCTTGTCCGATGAGCACCAAAACCTCCTTATAATATTTTACTAAAAAATTTAAAATACTGTTTGATTTAGCTGTGAACCGTAAAAAAGCTACTATGAGCTATATTTGTAAAAAAAATTATTGTCATCTATACCATGTAGAAAGACGGGTAAGATGTTAGTTGAAACAACAATGAAATCGTTCCCCTCTCTATCTCACTTAAAACAGCTAGAAAACATCTCTTTATTTTCACTCATTTAGAAACAGAAAGCTAACAACATGGTCTAAGACGTTTGCTTGTATTGCGTGAAAAGCAGTGGCTTCGAAAAAGGCTTCAAATTATTCATCTAGTGGGTGTTATGCTTTTTAGTTGCACAAACATTTTTTTAGAATTTAAACCAAACATAACCTAAGTTTTAGCTCTCTAAATAAAGACACTCAGGTTATGTTCGTAAATAAGGGTATGTTTGGGTGGACTAATACTAGTTGTTAGTCTGGACTATGAATAAAACTAGTTGTTAGTTGGCTAATAGTTAGCTGGTTTAAAATTAGTCATGTGCTGTTCAGATCCTAGAAGTAATAGATAGTACTATTGCTATGCAAAGACCTTTATACCTTTTACCTACTTGTTGTTCTGCAGAGACCACAGAGGTTTTTTTTTTTACAATTTAGTTCTAGTTAGGTGGGTTTTGTCAACTAGTGGGCTAGCAATTAGTTGGGACCTAGTTAAAAAAACAATTAGTTGGGACCTTAGCTAATGTTTAGTCCACCCATTAACTTACTACCTATTTGGATTCTTGTGGACTAAGAATTAGTCAACTCGTTGTTAATTTAGTGGATCCAAACACGATGTAAATACTACTTATCTGTGTTACGCCGAGGAGTCAAACTAAAATAGGTATGTTTAACGACAAGAAACATAAATGCCATTGTGATTTTTATTAGAACTATCAAAATAACCTAATAAATTATTGCCTTTTGTATTCAGCGGTGGCACTCTGAACTTGCAGGTCATGTGGACGTGTCACCTTAAGGCAAAATACATGCTCTCAAGAGGGGCTCATGCTATGAGCATAAATAAAGACAAGCATTGCATGTGCTATGTTGGGAACTCAAACTTAAACATATATATGTTCGATGACAAGAACCATAATAAGCTCATGTCACCATGTTATATATGTAGGAGTATAGGTGAAAGTGACGTGGGTAATTCTTCCAATATGAAACCGAATTCGAGATACGAGAAGAGCTTTTAATATTCATGCAGATACGGACATTCCAAATTTTATTGTGTATAGATTCAAGATATAGGATATGGAATTAGTAAAATTCAATATATATGAATTATCGAGAGAAAAATTATATGGATTTTCCTATGTTTAAAATAGAATATCCAATATTTTCTTTCCTTAGACTAAAAACAAAACAATCCATAGTAAAGAAAAGTTCGTTAAAAACCCTGATTTTGTGATGTGATTGTTGCGTGCTGAAGTTTGAAGATTTGGTTGTTTACATGGGCGCTGATTGAATAGTCTGGCTGCCTAACATGCATAACTAACTGAGTGCGGAATGATTTCAGCAATACTACCTCAATCCCAAATTGTAAGATGTTTGACTTTTTGATCTCAAGTTTGACCACTCGTCTTATTCAAAAAATTTGTGCAAATATAGTCAAATTTAAGTTATTCTTGAAGAATTTTTATTAATAAACCAAACCACGACGAAAGAAATGATATTTTACACAAATATTTGAATAAGACGAGTGGTCAAACTTAGTGTCAAAAAAGTCAAACGTCTTATAATTTGGAATGGATTGAGTACATATTTGATGTTCAGGTTACAACCGAAAGCGTGCTTTCCCTTGAGGAGCCCAAATGCTGTTGGGCTGTCTTCGTTAGAAAGAACGAGGAATATTTCTTCATAAAATAAAATGTATGTACTTTTTATAGAAGGAAAACAAGCGTCGCTTAATTTGGTCGGGGTTGGGGAGCATGTGTTCGGCCCGGACGTCCGGTGATCTAGCATGGACCAGCGGCTGCTCACAGCACACCAGAGCCGCCGAGCCGAGGTTTACACGGCGGTGCCTTGCTGGACCTGGAAGCTGGAACCGTCAGCATCTCGCTCTCTGTTTCCCAGTCAGTTTGGCAAGCCCGAAAGGGACACAACACAACACGACGCATGCAGCGCGGTCCACGCATTTCCATCGTACCGCCGGTACACGGGAGAGCACGGAGCCACTGGCGTTAGTTATGGAAGAGCGATCGATCGCGGGCCGGGATTAACACCTCCGTGCGTGCTCTGTCAACCAGCAGGTCCCGTGCTCCCGTGGCTCCACGTGGATTAACGACTCCGGCGGCCAGGTGTCACGGTCATCTGCCTATGGTACCAAAACCTGTGCGTCCGCCGCGCAAGTTTTCTGTACAACTGTACGGCGTTCCACAAGGCCTTTTTCGCCTTTGCCAAATTACGTACTAATGCCAAAGCGAAGGGACACGTGCCTACACGTAGCAGTTTTTGACGCAACAGGGCGGCGAAAATAGGGGTACGTGGCAACTGGTAAATGGATCACGAGGGTTGATTTTGTAGAACTGGATTTAGTGATCTCCCCTATTTTTCAAACAGTCTAATGACTAATTGTTAGCATAAGATTAGAGATGAAAACGACCAGATAATGTCTTTTTCATATCCTTATTTGCTTTTTTGTCAGATTCGGATTGAAGCGGGTGTAGATTCGATTTTTTTAATGCTGGAAATAGTATAGAGATGAAGTGGAATCGGATCGAAGACTGGTTTAAATAGTCAGTAATATATACATACATATAAAATCATATGTTTAATCAAGAATTAATTTAGTAAAAGTGTCATTAGCAAGCAGTTCACAATAATCTTACACTGCAGTCCATGTTGTGGCTAGCACACGACACAATTAACATTAACAATATATATGCATAATCATAAATGATAAGTTATTAGCCAATAAGTAACAGACCACAAGTTCTCAATTCTCTCCTATTTAAATTTTTTTACAAATTTACAATACATGAAACGCGAGGTTCTAGTCTTCACTGCACGTGTCTTCTCTGTTTTTTCCGCAGCTCGCATCAGGGATCCTCTCCCTCCACCTCTACGGCTCTACCTACACTTGTCTAGGTGCAGTGGCAGGATCATGATTTTCATTTTGGATATTTAAAATGTGAAAATATGTCAGAATTTTTTTTTCTTCAAAGTAACCTAAACTCCTAAATTCTGGACAGCAATTCCATGGCAACGCGTTCTCGATAAACCGATTCCCGTCAAGTCCGACCTTGACGGCAAGCCCATGGCAGCGTCTCTCGTCATCGAGCACGGACTGTGGAAGGCATGGAATGGAACGCGTGGCATGGCAGGCTCGAAAGGGAAGCTCAACGAGCGGTTGAAGTCGAAGGTGTCGTCAACATTGAGGACGCACGCGTGTGTGACCTTGGCGTGGGTGCGGCTGGGCTTGGGCCGCAGCTAACGCTTGGTGGCTGATGTAGGCCTGGTGCACAGCAACGATCTGGTCCGCTGTTTTTATTTTTTATTTTTTAAAAATTGATAGCAGCTGCTATAGGTTGTCATTGTGAGAATAAATAGAATTGATTTCTTGTATGTGTAATCTAAAACGCCAAAATAAAAGGCCAACAGTTTCGTCGGGTTCTTTTTTAAAAAATAGAAATGGACTCCATTACTTAGACGCCACACTATCGATAGTCACAATCGTCCGAATACAAACTGGAACGAAGAAGATCCACTACGGGATTGTCGTCCTCCCTACACTCACACCCCAACGCTGCTAGTACATGGGCAGTCCTATTACATGATCTACAAACAACGCTAATTTCAAATGAAGCGAAGTTTAGACAGGCACCATCTTGAATTTCTTTGATCAACCTTCCCGCAACGCGGAGGTAGGGGGCTGGCAGGGGCCATAGCCCCCCCCCCCCCCCCCCCCCCCTAACATATCACAACAATTTTTTTACTAGTATAAATTTATAATTTTATTTGTAGTAAGAAGGAGAATATAATTAAAATGTTGTCAATATACTTGTTAATCTCTTCCTTTTGAATCCAGAGTCCAAGCAAGGGCACTCGATAACGCCACCACCACGTTGCCCGTTAATCCACTAACCGTAGATGATGCAGTCCGCCGATGGGTCTTTCGAAGCAATGTAGATGATGCAGTCCGTCGGTGGGTCTTTCCAAGCCACCTTCTTTCTCGTTAGCGTGGGATGACAGCGATCGCCGAGCCTACCTATTGGGTAATCCATGCCCGAGATATTTTCCACTCGTTTTGGGATGGATAAATTGGGGTGGATAATTTTTGGATATGGATAATGGGTAATCCATTTATTCCCGAACAACATCATTAAATACCCCCAATACAAAAACTAGATGTTAACTAGCTGCTATTAGAAGAACATCCGAAGAAATCATCGAAACTTCTGAAGAACTAGCCATTGGAACAGAAAAACTAGCACTTGGGTTGAGTCAACACATAGGCCCCGTTCGCTGGTCTGAAACTGGCTGAAAAACACTGTTCTGGCTGAATTGTTGTGAGAGAAAAACACTGTTCCGGCTGAAAAAAGAAGCCGAACAAGCCATTTTTAAGACAAGCGAACGGGGCCATACAGGTCCTGACAGGCTCAGTTAAAACACCCATGAGACGATCAAACTAATCTTAAACCTCTGCTCATATCGAACTAGTCCCGTATACATCCGGTATGACCTAGCATAGAGCACTATAAGCTAGTTCCTGCAAGGATCTCACTCATACCTTGCATGTGTTAACTTGGGTATTATTATATAATAAACTAATCAAATACCATCATGTTGCATCTCCCGTTGATGGCACTGTAGACAATAGGGGAAGCTGCACGTAGGCTGATAGCGTCATGCGCTTGTGGTTTTCTGCGGGCGTAGGACTCTTCCTATGTCCAAGTGCCACCGTGGTGTGTGGGAACGAGATCCTCTGTAGTCGTGCACAGCGACTCTTCTCTGCGGTCACCGTATATGTGCCGTCCGTTACAATCCCACGGTGAAGCTTGCAAAACCCATATAGCAGGCCATACGGGTGGGGTTACGGTGGCCCATCTGAGCCTACGACATCGGATGATCGTTCCGGTGTGTGAGGGTTACGATTACGGCTATGGGTCATTGGGACAGCGGGCCTCATGCATAATGGATTCTTATTGTGCACCCTTTTTTTAAAAAAAAGGAAGAATACAGAAATATGAAAATGAGATTCCATAAAAAAGCATCTCCCTGTTTTCCATTTCGTTCCTATACATTTCCATCCTGTTTCTTGTCATGTTTCCAATAATTTTGAGAAATCTGAAAATAATAGATAGAAAAACAGCACGACGGTCTAACTCTTCTGCACGTGAGGTAGCCGGACACGCCGACAGCAGGGAGCCAGGCGCCGCTACGCGTGCGGGCGCGGCGAACCCAGGTGTGCGGCCGTGCGCTGCGCGGGCCGCGGCGACACGAAAAACACCGGACGCCGCTAGAGCTTACTACTGTTCGCCTGTTCGGTGGAGCCGGCGGACGCGATCCACACGAAATAATTGGCTGCCTGGATTTCACCACGGGACGACAGGGATTATCCACCGACGGGTTCTAGATGTTACGCGAAGCGCAACCGGACAAGCCCATCCACCAACTCACGAAACTACGGGAGAAAACCATCTCAAATCGCTGCCAATCATACACGAGCAAACTCAACAACATCCGCTCGACCATCGCCGTGACGTGAATGAAGCTATTTAAACCAGGGCTCGCTGCCCCCGTGTTCCCTCCAAAACCGCAAGGACGATTGAAACTTGACACGGCATCCGCGTACGACGCTGCGCATTGCAATTTTGCATCGCTCAGTAACTAGTCGATCTAGTCCGATTAGTTGCCGATGTCGCCGGCGACCATGTCCCTGACCACGACGACCCGCCTGCCCATCTGCCGGGCGCAGGACGTGTCCAAGCAGGCGCCTGTACAGAAGCGTGCGCCTCCAGCTGCCAAGGCCACGCCTCCTTCTTCGTCGTCATCAGACACCGCCGGTTTCAGCAGGAGGAGGCTGCTGCAGTTCGCGGGGCTGGGTCTCGGGCTCGGTCTCGCCGTGAGAGACCCAGCGCGGGCGCGTGCCGAGCCGGCGCCGACGCCGGAGGACGTGACGTCGAACCGGATGTCCTACTCGCGGTTCCTGGACTACCTCAACGCCGGCGCGGTGCGGAAGGTGGACTTCTTCGAGAACGGCACGGTAGCCATCGTCGAGCTGGACGACTCGGCGTCGGCGTCGAGGGTGCATCGGGTGCGGGTGCAGCTCCCGGGCCTCCCCGCCGAGCTGGTGCGTAAGCTGCGGGACAGGGGCGTCGACTTCGCGGCGCACCCCGTGGAGCCCAACCTCGGGCTCATGTTCCTCGACCTCCTCCTCAATTTTGGCTTCCCGCTCCTCTTCATCGCCTCGCTGATCTGGAGGTCGGTCACCATGAACAACCCCGGCGCCGGCGGCGGGGGGCCCAGCCTCCCGTTCGGGCTCGGCAGGTCCAAGGCCAAGTTCCAGATGGAGCCCAACACCGGGATCACGTTCGACGACGTCGCCGGCGTGGACGAGGCCAAGCAGGACTTCCAGGAGATCGTGCAGTTCCTCAAGTCGCCGGAGAAGTTCACGGCGGTGGGGGCCAGGATCCCCAAGGGCGTGCTGCTGGTGGGCCCGCCGGGCACGGGGAAGACGCTGCTGGCCAAGGCCATCGCGGGGGAGGCCGGGGTGCCTTTCTTCTCGCTGTCCGGCTCCGAGTTCATCGAGATGTTCGTCGGCGTGGGCGCGTCGCGGGTGCGGGACCTCTTCCACAAGGCCAAGGCCAACGCGCCGTGCCTCGTCTTCATCGACGAGATCAACGCCGTGGGCCGCCAGCGCGGCACGGGCATCGGCGGCGGGAACGACGAGCGGGAGCAGACGCTGAACCAGCTGCTGACGGAGATGGACGGCTTCAGCGGACACAGCGGTGTCATCGTCATCGCGGCCACGAACCGGCCGGAGATCCTCGACGCCGCGCTGCTCCGCCCGGGCCGCTTCGACCGACAGGTCAGCGTCGGGCTGCCCGACGTCCGCGGGCGGGAGGAGATCCTCAGGGTGCACAGCTCCAACAAGAAGCTGGACCCCGACGTGTCGCTCAGCGTCGTGGCCATGCGCACGCCCGGGTTCAGCGGCGCCGACCTTGCCAACCTTATGAATGAGGCTGCCATCCTTGCCGGCCGCCGCGGCAAGGACCGCATCAGTGTCAAGGAGATCGACGACTCCATCGACCGCATCGTCGCCGGCCTTGAGGGCACCACCATGACCGACGGCAAGAGCAAGCTGCTTGTCGCCTACCACGAGATCGGCCACGCCATCTGCGCGTAAGTATTATTACTAATCGACCTTACTTCCTCTTTAATTTGTTCCAAGCTAATGTTCCATTTCCTTCGTCTGATTGATGCAGGACGCTGACGCCGGGGCACGACGCGGTGCAGAAGGTGACGCTGATCCCACGGGGGCAGGTGCGTGGGCTGACGTGGTTCCTGCCGGGCGAGGACCCGACGATGGTGTCCAAGCAGCAGATCTTCGCGCGCATCGTGGGCGGGCTCGGCGGGCGCGCCGCCGAGGAGGTGATCTTCGGGGAGGCCGAGGTGACGACGGGCGCGGCGGGCGACCTGCAGCAGGTGACGCAGGTGGCGCGGCAGATGGTGACCACGTTCGGGATGTCGGAGATCGGGCCGTGGGCGCTCATGGAGCCGGCCGCTCAGAGCGGCGACGTCGTGCTGCGGATGCTGGCCCGGAACTCCATGTCCGAGAAGCTCGCCGCGGACATCGACAGCGCCGTGAAGCACATCATCGACCAGGCGTACGAGGTCGCCAAGGAGCATGTCAGAAAAAACCGCGCGGCCATCGACCAGCTGGTGGACGTGCTCATGGAGAAGGAGACGCTCACCGGCGACGAGTTCAGGGCCATCTTGTCGGAGCACGTGGACATTGGCAAGGAGCAGAGGGAAACAGCGGCCCGGACAGAGGTGGTCACCGCTTGAAGCTTGACAAGACTACTGTACACTGTGGTTATCGAAATAGGTGCAAATATGCAATAGTATCAGTACTGTACATGGTAAACTCTTTTCACGCAACAAGAACGAAACACATGAGTTTCCGCATGATTCGGGAAGAGGTTCTCGCGTTCCAAAGGGACCGCGGATTACATAATCGATCGAGCATAAAAGGAGATAACTTGATTTGGATCACATCACTACTCGTGGATTCTTGGTGCTGCCTCCCCTCCTTTGAGAGACAAGAGCCGTCTCTTCTTGTAGTTGGCCTTGAAGCAGGCCTGCCTGAGCCTCTTGGTCTTCTCATCCAGCTGCACATACGGCCTCTGCTCCAGGATCTGCTTCTCCTGCTGCAGCATCTCCACCACCGCCCTCAGCTGCTCCTCATCGGTCGCCTTGCCCGCCTCCCGCAGGACCTGCACCGCAGCGGACCAGTCTCACAAATTCCCCTCACGGATTGGTTGAATTTATCTGACGCAGAGCATTGTGAATGTGAAACTGGGGGGATGGAGAGACATAGGGAAGGGAAACCTGGACATTCTTGATGAGGGACTGCAGGCTCTTCATCTTGCGATGTGGCCACCTAGGGATGCCCAGTTCCCTGCACCTCTTCTTGAGGAGGGTGAGGCCAACGTTGAGCTCCCGCGCCGCCTGCATGATCGGCATGTAGAAGTACTGCGACACGAGCTCGAACGTGAGGACCGGCTCCTCTGCCCTCACTTGCTGGCCTGCTGCTCTGACGACCTTGGTGTTCGAGGACACTTCCTTCTCCTCCTCGGCGTAGCAAAGCAGCGGCAGCCTCTCGTTGCCTTCAATCTGTACCTTGTTGTCAGACTGCTGCTCCATGTCATCCCAATGCCTCAGCACATCATCCTCAAAGATGGCGTCGAGCTCACCTGCATGCGTCTCAAAGAACAAGACATCGAGTTCGTAAGAAGGTCTCATCTTGCACCTGAATCCGAATCCCATACATGGAAAAAGAAGCATACCTTGCAGAATGTTGCTGGATGTAATGGTCGAGCACGATGGGTGGAAGTGCAAGCTTGGTAAGGAGAGGCCGGAGAGGAGCGCTTCCTCTTCAAGCAGGTGGCTATCAGGCCAAGCACCTGTCCAGTAAGGCCACAAGCTGCTGCCAATGCAAACAAGAAAAAAATTGCTATTAGCGCACTGACATTCTGTGCAAAAAATTGAGGAGTACGAAGAAGCAACGAGTTTACGGTTTACCTCTCTTCAATCTTGGCCTCCATGGTTCCGGGAGATGCTGGAACGGAGTTGAGGCCAGCAATATAGGGAGTGGAGAAGATGGAAGGCAAATGCGGCTCTTTTAAACCCCTGGGATCATTGGGTTAATGGAAACGGCCATTAAAAACCACGCGAGGAATTAATGCAAAGGGTGGCTAATGGATCGGGAGTTACAGATATAATTAGCTCTTGGTAATTGCCGAGCATGCCATTGGGGCTCGTGCACTAGAGAGCATGCATAGTGGTCAGTCAAAGCCTTTCGGCTAGATTCGATCAGTTCAAGATTTGTTTCTACTTGCACCAAGGAATGTAGGAGTGCTACTAGCCATCTATCCATGGCATTTTTTTTGTTGGGAAGTAGAAGTAGCATGGAGTAGTGACTCAATGGGAAATTTCAGGCCTGTTTTGTTGAAAGCCTGGATAACTTGTTTGAAGAAAAGTATTGTCCGAGAGTTGTCTGGAATTCTGAGAGAATCTGCCTGGCCAGTCAAGTTGAGAGTTATTTGGTTAGAAGCCTGGCCTGAGAAAGTTAATGAATAGAGATCATGTGTTTTCTTCTGCGCCGGAGAGGTAATTAATTCATTTTCTTAATTAATAATACCTCAAATATACACAAATAAACATACGGTGACAAAATAAAAACAGATAAGTGATTTTTCTTAATTTATACTATGCTTAAATTAATGTGTTTTTTATTTATCTTTGTATAATTAACATGTATTTTTATAATCTAATTGACCAGAATATATAATTTAGTAAATTATTGTCACGTGTTTAATATTAGAGAATCACGTTTAATAAGATTAAATAGGAAGTATATGGATAAATTATATCTTTTAGTATAATATATATGATCTAACACTTTTGATTAAATAATGTGAGGAAAAATAAAAAAAGTAATCAATATAAGAAATCATAATCAGGATCTGGAAAATTTTAATGGTTATGAACAGTAAAAGATCCTTTCCATGCCTCTGATAATAATGTGGATGTAATTTTTTTAGCAAACCTGTGTATCATTTGTGAATAATAAAAGAATAGGACAACAATAGTTAATAATAGAACAAAAGCGGCACAGTACATCATTAATGCTCAGGCAACCTCACGATCATCCAGGCGCTCGTTTTTGCTCGCCTGGGCCTGGCGTTGTTGCCTGGTACAAGCATGTGTCCAGGTTCGTAACCAAATGAGTACCAGGCAACATCCAGGCGACCTGCAGCCCAGGCAAAGTAGAGCCAGGGTGTTCAACCAAACACGTCCGTTCTAGCATTATACTCTTTGCCTGAGCTAATAATATTATAGAACTTTTCTTTTACAAATTTCAAAGGATTAGTGCTACTCAATTAAAATGCTACTCCTACTTTTTTGGACGTCGATGTCATATATGATTTGGGTTGAGGCTAAGGTTTTTACTTTGGTCATAAATTTATGAACTGACCATTACAGCAATAATTATCATGCATAGCATAGGCAATTATGTATCCATTCAAGAGGCAGGGGGTGAGAGATTAGTTGAGCAGTTGAATTGGCTTACGCCAGTATTAGTGGAAGTTTCATTTGTATTTAATGAGCTACCATGTAGGCATTTTTGATAATATGTCACCTTATTTAGAGCAAGGCTAATAATATAGCCAGCTGCTGGATCCAAGAATCCTTACAACCTACCTCTTAGCCCACCCATATAATAGTTAGCTCTTCAGCATTAATACATGGCCCTCTTGTTTCTCTCACAGAGTCTCTCGGTTCTTGTGTCTAAGTCGGCTGTAAGCTTACAACCCGCTTCTCCTCTTTCTCCTCTCCTATCTCCTCCACATCAGCATTCAGCCTGCTTACAGCCTGCTATTATACTTGCTCTTATGAAGGAAGAGAAGAAATGAGTTTCATAGGGATGAAACTCTCCTGACACAGTTACCAACTCGCAATGAGTCATGGAATTAAATGTCAATAAATTATAGAATGAAACTATGCATTGAGAGTGATTGTTTCATTTAAGTTTCATTGCATTCTATCTGATGTGGGCATTCTTGGAAACAATGCTATGAAACTCTCCACTGAGACTGGCCTCATCTCCATGTAATTTCATCCGTTGGATTTTAAATTCTTCAAATTGTAGGCAAATACTTGACAGCCACATCACTATTATGGAAATCTGTATGAGTTTACTTTAGTTTTTCGCACAATCAGCAGTGCCCTCATAGATCTTCAATTTTTATCAAATATAATAATAAAATATTTGTGTTTTCATTACCAAAGAAAGGTACAAACATCACAAGAGAGCACATGTACAGGCCAAGAAGAACGGAAGAAAGAGCTTGTTTCTACACCGCAAAACCTCTTCTCTTCCCCAAATACAACAATTTCACATAGCCGTCTAGCTCCAATCTCTACATGACCTATAAAAACATTCTAGCACTGAAAAAATCTCCTGGGTAAGGGGATGCGAGGTATCCCCTGAGATGAAGACATGCACCTTGTCGTGCAGATCAATCCAACTGTAGCCTGGATGCTTGTGAATCCCTAGCCGTTCCATGTCTTCTCTAACCACAGATGCACTTCCCCACCTCCCCTCATGGGCATGTAAGTTATGCATCAAAACATATGGAGCAGAACTCTCTGGATCAATCTTGGATAATGCATTGGCAGCCACCTCAGCCAGCGCTTCATTCTTTTTAGCAGTGCAGGCTCCCAGGAATGCCCCCCACACAGCTCGGTCTGGAGCAATTGGCATGCTCTTGATCACCTCCAATGCGTCCTCAAGCTGGCCATGTCGCCCTATGAGATTGACAAGCGCAGCATAGTGCTCAACCCTAGGAGCAAGGCCGTACTCATGAACCATGGTATGAAAAACCACCCGGCCTTCGGAGACAAGGCCAGCATTTCCACATGCACTCAGGAGAGAAATAAAAGTTATGTGAGTTGGCATAACCTTGGCACTCCTCATCTCCTCAAACAGGCGCAACGCTTCTGTAGCACTACCATGGTGCTCGTAACCTCCTATCAGTGCATTCCAAGAAACTAAATCTTTTTGTGTATGCATTTGGCTGAAGATGGCCTTTGCACTGGTTAGTTCACCACATCTGGAGTACATTGTCATAAGTGCATTGTTGGTTGCCGTATCTGGCAGAAATGATTTTTCAATAAGTTGGTGGAGCTGAGCCCCAAGGCACAACATGGCAAGTGACGCACATGCTGCTAGAACTGAAGAGAAAGTGTGATGATCAGGCCTCTCACCAACTTCTAGCATCCTTTGGAATAGCTTGATTGTACCATCATAATCCTCATTTAGCTCATAACCCGATATCATTGTATTCCACGTGATGGTGCTCCGCTCTGGCATCCTATCAAAGAATCCCCGAGCATGTTCCACATCCCCTTTTTGTGTAAACCCTCGTATCATCAAATTCCAGGTCACTGCATCAGGGTCTGGCACTTCCCAAAACAGCTTCTCTGCCTCCTCCATGTCTGAGACTTGAGTGTACCCTGCTATCATAGTGTTCCATGACACCAAGTCCTTATATGGCATCTCATCAAACAATGTCCTAGCTGAGCAAACATCTCCAGTTCTGATATAGCACATCATCATTGAGTTCCATGACACAACATTCCTCTCAAACACCCTCCTCTTATGCCCCTTGTGCTGGCTCTGTGTTTTTGGAATCATAGAAAATAACCTCCTTGCATCAGTTACCCTCCCAGATTGTCCATATGCAGCAATAAGGGTGTTGAAAGCATCAACAGCCTTGTCCATGTCCATCGCCCTCAAGCGCTTTGTAAGCAGCTCATCAGCCTCGTGCAACCAACCGTTCCTGATAAAACCAGAGACCATTGCAGAGAGTGACGCAGAGTCCTTGTCAGGCATTGCCTCGAACACATTGAGTGCCTTCCTCATTTGGCCAATAGCAAAGAACCCCGTGACCATGGTATTCCAAGAAGCCGGATTCCTATGTGGAATCTCATCAAAGAGCCTCTGGGCTTCCTCCATGAGCCCGCGGCGCGTGTAGGCGCTGAGAAGTGTGCTCCACGAGACGGCATCGCGCTGAGGCATCTCGTCGAACAGACGGCGCGCGGCGGCGAGGTGATCGGGTTGCAGCGATCGAGCGTACGCAGCAAGGAGCGTGTTCCAAGAGATGATGTCTCGCACCGGCATGGCGTCGAAGAAGGACCGCGCAGCTCTCACGTCGCTGCGGCGCGAGAGCGCCGCGAGGAGCGAGTTCCATGTGACCACGGAGCGGGCAGGAAGCGCGTCGAAAAGGCGGCGGGCGGCAGAGAAGCGGCCGCTGCGGAGGAGCCCCACAAGAGAGCGGTTGTGCTGGCGGACAAGGCCGTCGCCGTGGTCCATTGCCACGGTTACTTCCGGTGTGGCCGGGGCGCCGGCATGGCGGTGAGCGACGGCCGCCGGGAGCCGCGGCGGCCATCTTCGCATCAGGTATAGACCGTTCGGGTGTGGCGCAACGCGGCAACCACACTTCGGCCCAAGCGGCCCACATATGCTGAGATATTTTTGTCTTTTCTTTCGTTTCACCGATCATACTAGAAACTGCAGGGCTAGCGCGTAGAGGTAAGGACGAACGCCAGTGCCTGCATTCTATTTCACGCGCCTCACGCGGGGGCGTGCCTCCGGAACGTCACCAACATCGAGAAGGGGGGTGGGTGGGTGTTGGGGTGGGGGGCGCCGTGGTGTGGGAGGGGGCGGCGCCTGCCTTCGCTCTGGTTCGGAAGGACCTGCGGTGTGCCCCGGCCGCAGCGTCGTATCGGATGCCCAGCCGGCATCGGGAAGAGGAGACACCGAGGCGAGGCAGTAAAAGACGAGGAGGAAGTTGCAACGCCCAATCTAATTTTGAAACATCTAGATGCAACACTTGTAATATACGTCAAGACAGATGAAACACTTGAAACATGTGTCTGAAACACTTGAAAAACACTTAAAACCATTGCAAACATACGTAAACATCTAGATAAAACACTTGCAACATACGTGTGAAACATATGTAACATCCAGATAAACACACTTACATATGGCTAAAAAAACAGATGAAGCATTGAAAACAGAAGCTTGCAACATACACGTACAACCATTGCAATATATGCAATATCCCAATCTACTTTTACAACATCCATATAAAACACTTACAACATATATATGAAACATCTGAAACACTTAAACATGCGTTTTGCAACATACGGGAGGTCGGTGCCGGCCGATGCCAGGCGTCGGGGTGGAAGCCGGTGGCAAGCGACGGTGCGCGAGCACCATCACCAACACCAGCGGTGGCACGCTAGCACCACCACCACCATCGCCACCGACACTAGGTTTGGCTCAGCTGAGCGAGCAACGCGTGACAAACAAGAGCGAGCAAGCAGCGCAGAATGTGGCACGTAGTGGGCGCGCGACATCCGAATGGGACGGACGCCCACGTCATGTCGTAACATTACCGTACTAGAAATTATGCTATATTGTATTATGCTTGTTGGTGTTTGGTTTTTTTATGAGTAAAATGCACAATTAGTACATAAACTTGGCACGTGGGTGCGCTTGGGTACATCATCTCTCTAAACGTACATATGAACTAGAAAGTTACCCCACGCTTCGCGCGGGCAACAGAGCACGATGTGTTCAACAGACATAGTATTGTAGCATGTATAAGCAGATTAAAGTAATGGCATATTCTATACAGGGAGAACAGGACTATGAAAGTTAGAAGTTTTTGTGCTTCAATGGCAGTTGGTGGTGGCGGAGAGATGCTGATCTTGCATATGTGTTGAGAAAAAGCCCAGAGGTGTGTTGTCTCTGTGGTTGAAGCAGCTGATACCTGTGTACACATTGGAGGTTTTAAACAGGATGGTCAAAGTAGGGAGTGGACATGTTATTATGTTATGGTTATGGCTGTGGAACATTTTTGTCGTTGCAATATGACCGAAGAAAAGAATGTGTGTGCATATATATAAATGGAAATGATCCCACATCATAGCACTGTACCTTGAGGAGCCGTAATTATCTGTAAACTGAGATTCATTTATTTCCTTGCGAGCAAGGTAAACTGAGATTCATTTATTTCCTTGCGAGCGGTACCTTGCGAGCAGCGCCTATGAAGATAGATGGTTCTGTGGAGAAGAGCGGCTGGGCCGGAGGTTTGGGGTAGTGCGGTGCCAGCCAATAAGTTGTCAGTCACGTACTGATCTGCATAAATGTGCTGGGATTATAGGTCTTTGCAGATGGAGAATGGAAACATTGTTTATAAAAGATGAAGAATTTGGCTATACAAACATGCTTAAATAGGTACACTATTGAGAGTGGTATTGCTGCAATAATTGGCAAAATAATAAAAACTCGAAAAATTTAGGGAAAGATCAGAATCCTAAAAGTATAGGGGAATCTTTGGTACCTTTTTGCTTGGAATATACAGTAATACAATAATATCTGGAAGGATTGCATTGTAGGCAGGATGGCTCACTTGCAGCACACTATCAATTTCATGTTGAATTCTGCAATTCAAAGAATCTAAAATAAATCGAATTGGAGCTGATGAAATCTGAAAAGAGAAAAAATGAGGACACCAGGAGCTGATCTCCGCTGCTGGAAGATAATCCTATTGTTTATATCCACACACATACAGACCAAGGAACAACGGTACAATAGATGAACAAACATAATTGGAGATGTGATGAGCAGGCGCGAACCACTAAAATACAATAGTGCAAGGAACAACAGGTGTTGTTGGTGTAAAACTAAGCATGTAGAATGAGCAGAAGCTGGGAATTTTTTTTAAAAAAAAGGAAACGGTGCCAGCTCATGTAAAACCATTGTACATGAGTCTGCATGAGGTTACATGGCCCAATAGAAATGATACTGTAGATAACATGTAAAAAGAAGTATGCACAATACTATCAGTGGTTGCTAGGGGACGATAGGAAAGCTTAAGGCATGAGTCTGCACTGATTTTTCCTCTACAAATAGGAGCAGATGGGGTGTAATTCTCATGAGGAAAATACAATGACAAAAATTGTGTATCCTGATATCCTGTGTATTATAGAGCATGGAGCACAGGAACATGTGGGCTTTGTACAGCATGCATCAAACCTGAAGTAGAAAGAATTACCTTGGGGATTACATGTTCGGAGTTGCCAAGCCTGGGAATGTGTTCCACCAGAATGAGCATGATCATGAAAAGATGATTTGTTAGAGGAAGAAGAAAACATTCATCACCTAGAAGTGCGCAGGCACATTGAAAAGCGGCATGTTAAGTGAATCACAATATGAATTCCTCTAAAAAAAGTCTTGATATCATTACCCTTAAAATTTATAGATATAGTGGGAATTGTATAGCAAAAGCATTCCAACGGGATAACTTATAGAAGTAATAATAGGGTGAAGTACACTGAATCTTTTTGGAAAAAAAATACAAAATATTTTGGAGCATAATCTTATGTCTAGTAATAAAGAAACCGACTTGAGAAAACAATCATACAATTATAGGGTGAACTACACTATGTGTATGATTTGACACCAACAATACCTTGGCTCTTTCAGAGATCAGGTAACTCCTTGTTCAGCTCTTGCAGTCTATGAGCATGCAGCGGCTCTGCAGGTCACAAAATCCAAACACCAGCTAGAGAGTTTTGGAACCACTGCCATGATGATTTTTTGAACCAAACAATCAATATTCAATAGGTAGGGGCTGCCTGTAAGACAACACATAATCCAGCAAATTCCTGAAACCCCAATGTAATTGAGGTGGGAGGTTAGCCACTCTCCAGAAGGTTAGGAAAACAACAGAGCATGTAATATTCCATAAGAAATATGGAAATATAATCGTCTCATATAAAATTATCAAGTAGAGTTGACTTGTTACTATGTTATGGCCATGGCTGCCGAACATTTTTTTGTTCCAATATGACCGGAGAAAAGAAGAGTCGATGTCCACATATATAAAAGGAAATGATCCCAGATCTTAGCACTGTACAGGTAAGAGCAAAATAATCTAGCAGATCAAAACATGGAGAGGAGCCCTGATTATTTGTAAACTGAGATTCATGAATCGTTTGCACTAAATATCTGTTAGAGGTTCGTACGGTCTTACTTCTTGGATTTTGTTAAGAGCATTAAAAATAATGTTGCTTCACTGGTAATGAAAATAGGACACTTACTAATAGATGATGAACCTTTAAATTGGCATCTGCACATAATATAGGAAAATGAGAATAGGCAGGGAAAAAGGGGACACCGTGTGAAACCGCCGCTGCAGGAGTGAGCTAGGGCGAAGCGCCGTGCCGGAACGCTGCTGTTGTGGGGCCGTGTCGTGGCGACCGAGATGGGCTGATGCGGGCCGGCGCTGCTGCGTGGGCGCGCCGCGCCGCCGCGCCTCGGCGGCTGATGCTGCAGGAGCGCGTGAGGACGAAGGGGCCGGGGCCGCGGGGCCTCGCCGCCGCGGCCGAGACGGGCGGAGCGGGCGAGAAGGGCGGAGGCGGGCGCGCGCTGCCGAGGAGCCGGCCGGCGGCGGGGTGGGGCGGCCGCGCCGCGCGTCCGGCGAGGGCGTCGGCGGGGCGGCGCTCCGACGGGGGCGGGCTGTAGGCGGCGCCGTGCGGATCGGCGGCGGCTGAGACCGACGCGTTTTTTTTTTCTTTTCTCCAGGCGTGGTGCGCGATGTCCGTGAGTCCGTGGGGGGCAGGAGCGGATAGAGCGCAGAGGTGGGAGCAGGGCCCGTGCGGTGCGGATGCGTGCGTGGCGGGCATCCGTTGCCTGGAGCCGAGATCGGACGGACAGGGGGAAGGCACTGTGGAATGAACAGGATATGTGAGGAGAACTCGGTAGGACACTATTGATCAACAGTATCAATCGCCAGGATTAAAGATCTCTGCGTATACATATATAGCCGTTCCTGAAAATTTTTCCAAAAAGTGCTACAGGATCCATTACATCGAATCTTACGATATGTGCATGGAGCATTAAATATAAACGAAAAAAAACTAATTATACAATTTGGTTGGAAATCACGAGACGAACGTTTTGAGTCTAATTAGTCCATGATTGAACACTAATTGCCAAATAAAAACGAAAATGCTAGCCCAAAATCCCAAATTTCACGAACTACACACGGGCATAGATAGATAAATTCAATGCATAACTGCTCACAAACGTGACACATGGACCAAAAAAAAAAAACACCATGCTGGTTAGTGTGATGCGGCATATTTTGGTGTTTGCTTTGTTTTTTTAACGCACTATTTTTTAGCGAGGGAATATTGTTTTTCTCTCCCAATAAATTAATATCAGCAGCAAACAAAAATTTCAACGAAACAAACAGGGCCGTTATTTGAAAATTTCCATTCACATCTTGCAATTTAGTACTCCCTAAATTATGTGCAGTCGACCGTTTTGGAATGCGACGCATGTAAAATTTGTTTGCATATGAATGATCAATGAACTGACACTGATTTTATTGGCCACACGTTCAGTAATACGACATTGCCTATGTAATATACTATGTTATGAAAGCAATGAAATTATCTTCCCGGTCAAATCTGCGTGAGTTTTTATAGCTGCCTGTGAACACAATTGTGGAAAAAATAGAAGCTATACAAGAATGTGCATAGCTTAAATATCTAGTTAAATGTAATGTTGTTGGCTATCCTCTGGTGCAGTCTGTGTAAGACTAATCTGGTCAGGAACTAAATTGAGATCAATTAATGTGGTCCTCATGCACTCTGCCCACCTAGTCCCCTTGATCTTCCACATCCTCTCCTACCTCTTCCTCTTGACCTTGCCTTCCTTCTCCCTGCATTGGAAGGAAAGCCTGATCCCTGGTTCTCTCGACCGTGCCCTCTACTGCCTTTTCTCCCCCTGTTGCCTCTAGTTGTGGCCCTTCCAACTCTAGTTGCAGCTGTATGCATTGTGGGAGGTGGTATGTCCTTTCAATGGGCAACAACAAATGCGGATTCATCTGGTAATGGCATATTCTCCTAAACATAAGCTTGGTGCTCCATTTCCTTAAAAAAATCAAATACATCAATAAACAAAATAAAAATATTGTGTTCTTATTTCAAGTACCAGTTGGCTTTGAAAAGTTAGCAAGTTTGTTGCATCACAATGTTCACCAGGTTTTCAGTATCTTTTGTAGGATCACTGTATCCTTGTATAGTTGTACCTCTAGCATTATTTTCTACAGAATAATACAGTCGTATAAGAGCAAGATTAATAATACTAACATCTACAAAGAGGAGGAACAAGAGTAAGTAAAAGTAAGTACCCTAAGAATATCCTGATCACTGTAGTGGGCATCGTCTTCAGGTTCTAAAGCAGATCCTTTTCTTTTCTTCATAGCTGATGGTGGGATTCCAAGCTAGCTTTTGTCTAATGCAACTCTTTTTAGTGTAATCTGGACCACCACAATACGTACAGTGCATGGTTACGCCATGTTTGTTTAGCTTTGATCCCCCCTTCAAGCACAATTAGATGCTTTCTTTCTTTTCCTTGTTGGTGGTCTGCCCACCTTTTTTTTTCATATTTAGGAGGCAATATATATGGTAACTCGAGGTACTGGTTCTCATCTTGTCTTGTCCCTAACAGGCATCACATTGCTGCCATATGCCTCCAAAAATGTGTTACGGTGATAACATGAGGCAACCATTGACTCAGGTTGGATCCTCTCTGATCTAAAGCAAGCTATGGCGTGACCGCAAAGAATTCCAGATAGCTGCCATCGCCTACAGCCACACATCCTTCCATTGATGTCCACAATGTATGTCTGTTCCCTCCCTGTCACCAACACTGAAAATTCTTCTCCCAGCACGTAGTATCTCAAAGTACTTATTGGCAATAAATCTGTATTTTTCTGCAACCTTTTTCTTTATCTTTGGACATATGGTGCCATTCCACTTCTCTTGTGCTTCCTTTTGCTTTGTGTATATCCTGTTCATCAATTCACACCTAATCTTCTCAATCATACTAAGCATTGGTAGCTCCCTTGCTTCCAAGATATATTTGACACAAATTGTAAAGAAATATTTCAATGCATTTTACTCTATTTTTATTCACTCTAGCATAATGATATTTAGACAACACTTTTTAGGTCATGCGTTCAACTTCCTGAAGCGAATTTTCAGGTTAAAGTCAAAAAAATCTTCTCGTCTATGTCACACTAAAGTAAGTTGAAAGGCTCCTATCACGGTCATTTTTTACATGGGCTATAGTAACGCAGTATATGGCTATAGCAAGAGTCGGATGTTTTTTCTCGACTTACGTGAGAAGGTCTTCTTTTTAATGCAATGTACGAGGGTTGTCTTACCCGAGTTTTTTTTTTCCATTAAAAGGCACTTTGAGCATAATTTAGGGGATGTTTGGGTCTGTTCCGCTCCACGTTTTTCAGCTTCGCTCTACGTTTTTTAGTCAAACGGTTTCAGCTCTACGCACTCCGTTCGAGGAAAAAAGGGTGGAGTTGTGAGAGCACCTAAAGAGATGCTCCACAAACTCTGGTTTTTTTGTAGAGCTGCTCCACGGTGAAGTTTATAGAGCAGAGTTTGTGGAGCAGTCCCAAACACCCCCTAAGTGGATCTAAAGTTACAAGAGTTTTTAGAGGTAGATCTATCATCTATCTCGAGGAGTGTTGCGTTGTATTCGATGCTATAGTATAATTTTACTCTTCCAGAATTTTCCCCAAACTCCCTCAAACATCAATAATTAAGATACACTATGCCTAAATATTCAAGAGTACTTATGAGCACTATTCCAGGAAATAGCTAGGTTAATGCCCGTGTTGGCTAGTACTGCATATGTTACTCTCTAGGACGCACCGGAGAAAAGCGAAGTGCAAATAGATGAAGAACTAGATTATTATTATGCTCTGGACTGTGAAATCCACTATAAGCATATATACTGAAGCACACCCACATCGTGCATAACTACAACAGTTTGGCAGTGAATTGTGCGACGAATAGATCCACTAGTGCAGACCCTCACCAGTCAATGCCATTCACCAGTCACGAACAATGCCTGTGAATTATGTAACATGATCCAGACTCCAGAGGGCACCGAGAGAGCGAAGTCAATGTGAACAGAACCATTGAAGAATACACAGTACTCACTACTCAGCAAGAATTGGTAAGCCAGTAAAAAAAAATTATGATGAAATATTTGACTAGTCCCACAACTCTTGTTTTACTGCCTAGGATTCTTGCTGGGCCTGACAAGAATTTTACATCAAGAACCCCAGTTGCAATGTACAGTCCAGCACTAACCGTTCACATGTGGGTCTCAGCCAGGGCTTATTAGCTGGCCAACAGTGTTTTTCTCTTACAACAAACCAGCATTAGTCGTGCTTATCAGCCCAGAAACCAACCAGCGATCGAATATGACGAACTTCTCTTTTCATTTCCCTTTTCTTTAAGAGAGCACAATTACTTTTTTGACAAGTCGAAGGGGGCATAATCTAGTGCCCGCGTCTGTAAAAGAACATAACCCAGTAGTAGCAACAAAAAGAAAAATTGCCAATTATTTCATTTCAGTAATATTTGCTGTTCTTTTAAATCAATATGATATTCTACCCACATTTTAGGGCTATTCTTTAATAAAAAAGAAAAAGGATTCCCACAATTTAGTTGAAGACTGAGAACCAGACTGGCGCCGGTTCCCTGTAGCTAATAGCCTAATACCACACTATCTAACTGATAACCATAGAAATAAAACAAAGTGGGGCTGCTGGACAAGTTTTTTTATAACAAAAAAAGGCAAAAGTTGCGGGTGTCACCACCCACCAGATTAGCAGTGCCAGGGAATTATGCAAAGTGGCAAACAAAGACGAAGCAAATCAGGAGAAGCACGAACCCGGCGTAGAATACGACCATGACGACTGACCAAAATTCCAGGACTCCCTGACCAGTGCGCGCTGCACTGCACGATATTAATGGTTAAATTAAGATAAAATTGAATAATAGGACAAATCTGGATTGGCCTATATTTGCCATATGAATTGGTAGCAGGAAATACTAGGTTCATTGGAACGGTCAGAGCTGAATACTTGGATGTTGATTGATATGAATGCCCGGTGAATCTTTACCTTCGGCACTAGTTATACAAGGTGTATGTGGGCAAACTATTCGAAGCTAATTCCATATTACAGGATCGTCTTGTCTATGATTCATTTGCTACAGTATCTTCTTAGGATGGTGTGGCAGAACCGTATAATCTAATGCCTCTTAGGAGTACTTATCTTTCATTAGACACTATGTACTCAAGGGAGGACACTAAATTATGCAATTCCGTCGAGCACACCCCAAGAGAGAACCCGAAAATCCATATTTTTCCATCAAGATCACAAATAAGAGAATAAAGCTTACAATATTCTTAAGTCATTTCTTATATCACTTTCCATACAACATCAGAATATAATATTTATTATTTATAACAGCGAAATATAACCATGCTATCAGAGTTTCAATGGAAATAAAATCATTTAACGATAAGTTAAACAATAACATGATGATCCGTTATATACATCATAACAGATTATAAGTTTTTCATTGTAAAACATTTTGGATGAAAGTTTCAAATAAACTCTATGTCCACGACGTTAAGAAAATCCTCGCTGAGCCCACCAGGAGATTTCCACACACAAGTGTCAGCTCCACATGTTTCTGTCACCTGCAACAGGGTAGAACAAACCCTGAGTACTTAATTGTACTCTGTAAGGCTTACCCGTCAGAAGAAAAGAAAAGACTTCAAGGGTATGCAAGGCTATCTGGCTTGTGGGTTATTGTATCTACACGAAGCATTACTAAGCGTGCGTCCTTATATTCAATTTCATTAGCAGTAATCATTAATTCATTAACTAACAATTCTATGTAAGCACCTGTGCTACTTTCAAGCAGGTGGTAAGCAATCAGAACCAGTTTTATCATCTTTCATATGTCAGTTCTTACTATGGCGCTAGATTATAGACAAGTTGCACCGGATTACCCGACGATTCACGAATCAATGTGCCCAGCTGGGTACCCCGAAACACATGCCCCGCTGAAAGGTCCAAATTGCTAGAGGGGGGTGAATAGCCTATTAAAAATTCTACAACAACACTTAGCAAACCGGTTAGACAAATATAAGGCGAAGCGAGTGTTGTGCTAGCCTACTAAAAATACAAGCCACCTAACACAATTCTAGTTTTTATAGTCTCTATCCATACAATGGCTATGTCACTACACTAAGTGTGCTTTTAAAGGCTAACTAAAGAGCCACACTAACTAAACTAATAAGCTCTCACGACTAGCTACACTAAAGAGCTTGACAACTAGTTTGCGGTAATATAAAGAGAGGGAGCAAGATGATTATACCGTCGAGTCGAGGAATGAACCAATCAATCACAAAAATGAATACCAATGAAGACCAATCACCTTGGAATCAAAGTTAGTCCTTATTGTGGCGATTCACTCACTTGGAGGTTCACGCGCTAATTGGCATCACATGTCAAACCCTCAATACGGTGCCACACAACCAACACAAGATGAGAATCACACAAGCCACAAGCAATCCACTAGAGTACCTTTTTGCTCTCCGTCGGGAAAAGGTCAAGAAACCCTCACAATCACCACGATCGGAGCCGGAGACAATCACCAACCTCCGCTCGACGATCCTCGCTGCTCCAAGCCATCTAAGTGGTGGCAACCACCAAGAGTAATAAGTGAATCCCGCAGTGAAACACAAACACCAAGTGCCTCTAGATGCAAATACTCAAGCAATGTACTTGGATTCTCTCCCAATCTCACAAAGATGATGAATCAATGATGGAGATGAGTAGGAGGGCTTTGGCTAAGCTCACAAGGTTGCTATATCAATGCAAATAGTCAAGAGAGTGAGCTTGAGTTGGCCATGGGGCTTAAATAGAGAGCCCACATGAATAGAGCCATTGTTTCCTCTGTTCCCTGAAAAATCAGGGCGATCGGACGTGCCGGTCGGATTGATCGGACGCGCTGGTCGGATTGAGCGGACGTAGGACCCCAGTGTCCAGTCCGTGGATGTCTACCACATGTCCCCTCCTTTGATTTTCCACTGCGTGATCATCTCAACGGTCAATTCATAGTGCCCTTGTAGTTTAAGTGATGACCGGATACACTCCAGAGATGACCAGACGCACCCCGCCTAGAGTCCGGTCACTTTCAGTAAGCATCTAGAGCCGATTTTTCTCGATCGGACGCGTCAGGTCACGCATGTTCAGATGAGCCGGTGAGTCCGGTCACTTGTGCCTTGCTCTATTGCTTGCGTCAATGTTCATCATAGCCTGGCCGGACGTCGTCCTATCCCTCTTTCTTCTCAGCGTCCGGTCAAGCACCAGACAGCGGCCGAGCGCGCCAACAAGTTTATAATTGACCGGATGCTGCTGCCTCGAGTTCGGTCATCACATGACCGGCGTCCGATCACTGTTTTTCAATGACTATAACCTACTTCACTTCACCAACTTGTCCACCCTTGCTCAAATATGCCAACCACCAAGTGTGTCACCTTGTGTACATATGTTAGCATATTTTCACAAATATTTTCAAGGATGTTAGCACTCCACTAGATCCTAAATGCATATGCAATTAGTTAGAGCATCTAGTGGCACTTTGATAACCACATTTCGATACGAGTTTCATCTCTCTTAATAGTATGGCTATCGATCCTAAATATGATCACACTCGCTAAGTGTCTCGATCACTAAACTGAAAAGCTTCTATTAATTTCACCTTTGCCTTGAGCTTTTTGTTTTTCTCTTCTTCTTTTCCAAGTCCAAGCACTTGATCATCACCATGGCATCATCATCATCATGATCTTCACCGTTGCTTTACCACTTGGAATAATGCTATCTATCTCATGATCACTTAGATGTACTAGGTTAGCACTTAAGGTTTCATCAATTTACCAAAACCAAACTAGAGCTTTCAATCTCTCCCTTTTTGGTAATTGATGACAACCCTTACACAAAGATATGAATTGAAATTTAATTGAATCCATGTTGCTTGTTCAAGCATATTTACCCTATGTAAAAGGATATGGATAAGTTTCATAAACCCCATATGGTAGCAATTGCTCCCCTACATATGTTCTAAGAGTTTGGATTATGGCTTGCACATATGCTTAGATAGGAAATATATGAGACAATGTCTACCAAATTATGCTAAGGTATAAAATATGGACATTTGAAGCATGATACCAATCGGAGTGCACCAATATACCATCCTTAGCACCATTAGTAACTAGATATACATAAAAATTAGAATACCCCATGAGATCAACATTAGAAGCAAGGGTCTAGTTTCCATAAAATGAACATAAGTCTAGTTTCTTAACCTATGCATGCTAGTTTTTCATTTCATCAATCAAACCTACAATTAGCATACACCACATAAGCATGGATATTGAAATTTAAAACTTGTGCCATACAAGCAAATATATGAAATGCACATTCAAATGCACCATACAAGTTCATGAGCTTGCTCCCCCTACTTGTGTGCTTAAATTTTTAATTGATCCCCTTCCTTTGTCATATCTCTCCCCCTATGTCAAATTCTTCCCCTATCACTTACATCTTTGTTTCTCTCCCCCTTTGTTGTCTTTTCACTATCTTTGTTCACTATTTCTCCCCTTTGTCATTAATGACCATAAAGGTTCAAAATGTAGATAGGTTGAGATTATCAATGTCAATCAATAGGGTGAGGACTATTTTCCCAAATTTGGTTCAATCTAGAACATTTGCCAAAGATATTTAACTCGGTTTGAGCCAAGGACAAGCTTCTTCACACCTTCAAATAAGGGTTATCTTGTACCATGTTGAGTTAAATACTTACAACACATTTTCTAGATCAAACACTAGGTTTACAAGCCCACAAACATGTCATATGCTACCACTAGACCAAATTAAGCAAAGAAGTAATAGTGGTACCATACAAACATCAAAATCATTTGATTTTCATGAATGAGCCTATTAAATGTGAAAGACGACTAGATGCACTAAATATGTCCTTAGCAAGGATGTATGCCATGCCAATCAACTTTTACCTTAGATTGCTCGAAGGAGAGGCATGTCATATAAGTGGGGGGGGGTGCATCAACACATATTTGAGAAATCCAATATGTTCAACTCATTCCTTAGCTTGCAAAACCTTTTCTCATCTAATGGCTTGGTGAATATATCGACAAGTTGATCTTTGGTGCCCACACTCTCAATGCAAGTGTTCCCTTTTTGTTGGTGATCTCTTATGAAATAATGGCGGACATCAATGTGCTTTGTTCTTGCATGTTAAATCGGGTTGTTGGTTAACTTGATTACACTCTTATTGTCACATAGCAATGGCAGTTTCTTGAACTTGATTCTAAAGTCATTCAAGGTGGCCTTCATCCAAAGTATTTGTGCACAACAACTACCAGCGAATATGTATTCGGCTTCGGCGGTTGATAATGCAACACTAATTTTCTTCGTTGATGACCATGAAACAAGTGATCTTCCCAACAATTGACATGTGCCTGAGGTGCTCTTCCTTTCAACCTTGTATCCCACATAATCCGAGTCGGAGTAACCAACAAGCTCAAACTTTGCTCCTTTGGGATACCATAAACCAATATTTTGTGTATGCTTTATGTATCTCAATATTCTCTTTGTAGTCTTCAAATGACTTTCTCTTGGTGAGGCTTGAAATCTTGCACACATACATACACTAAACATGACATCTGGCCTTGATGCGGTCATATAGAGTAGGCTTCCAATCATAGACCGATACAATTTTTGATCTACCATATTGTCACTTGCATCACTATCCAAGTTATCATTTATCTCCATTGGTGTGCTAATGGCTTTGCTATCACTCATGCCAAGTTTCTTGAGCATGTCTTTGATGTACTTGCCTTGACTCACAAATGTACCATTCTTCAATTGCTTGATTTGAAGACCAAAGAAGTAACTTAACTCTCCAATCATGGATATTTCAAACTCATTAGCCATCATCTTTCCAAACTCTTCACAAAAATCTTGATTGGTTGATCCAAATATGATATCATCAACATAGATTTACAACACAAATAAGCCTTTGCCAATCTTCTTGGTGAAAAGAGTGGTGTCAATCTTGCCCATCATGAACCCCTTAGAGAGTAGGAAATCCCTCAATCTCTCATACCATGTGCTAGGTGCTTCCTTCAAGCCATATAATGCCTTCTTCAACTTGTACACATGGTCGGGCTTCTTGTCATCTTCAAAACTGGAAGGTTGCTCAACATAGACTTCTTCATTTATGTAACCATTGAGAAATGCACTTTTGACATCCATTTGATAGAGCTTGATGTTGTGGGCACAAGCATAGGTTAATAAGATTCTAATTGCTTCCAATCTAGCAACTGAGGCATATGTTTCTCCAAAGTCAAGATCTTCAACTTGTGTATAGCCTTTTGCTACCAATCTTGCTTTGTTCCTTACTACTATCACATCTTAATCTTGCTTGTTTCTAAAGGCCCATTTGGTTCCAATCACATTGTGCCCCTTTGGTATCTCTACCAATTCACATATTTGATTTCTTGTGAAGTTATTCAATTCTTTATGCATAATATTCACCCAATCAACATCCTTCAATGCTTCATTTATATTCTTTGGGTTCAATGGATGACACAAATGGGAAATACTCACAAAATGAAGCCAATCTTGATCTTGTTTGTACACCTCTTGAAATATCACCAATGATAGTGTCCAATGGATGATCCCTTACAATATTGGTTGGTTGGAGTATTGAAACTTGATTGCTTGCACTTACTTAATCATTGGGTTGAGATGATGCACTAGCCACTTGATCTTGTTCATTATCATGAGAGCCATTTGTAATAGCTTGATTTGTATCATCTTGCAAATTTGTGTTAGAGAGTACTTGCACTTGCACTTGATCATCTTCATCATCGTTCACTTGTCTGGGCCTCAATTAACCAACATCCATGTTCTTCATGGCATTTGAAAGTTGAATGCCTCTAACATCTTCTAAGTTCTCATTCTCATCTTGGGAACCCTTGGTTTCATCAAATTCAACATCATGAACTTCCTCAAGAGTACCACTCTAAATTCCAAACTCTATATGCTTTGCTAGTAGTTGAGTATCCAAGTAGGAATCCTTTATCACATTTCTTATCAAATTTGCCCAATCTAGTACCTTTCTTCAAGATATAGCATTTACAACTAAAGATCTAAAAATATATAATGTTGGGCTTTCTACCATTAAAGAGCTCATATGGTGTCTTCTCTTTCAATGGGTGACAATAGAGGCGGTTGCTACAATAGCAAGCCGTGTTGATAGCTTTGGCCCAAAAAGCCCAAAAAGATTGACTCACATTGTACTCACTAAGCATAGACCTTGACATATCAATGAGTGTTCTATTCTTACTCTCATTAAGGCCATTTGATTATGGAGTGTACTTGGTCAAGAATTGATGTCTAATTCCAAATTCATCACACAACTCATCAATTCTAGTGTGGGGGTATGGCCCCCAAGACGTGGGCCGCACCATCAGAGGTGGCCCGGTCCACAAGATCAAGGCGTGCACGGCGCTGCTCGGCGTGCACCACAAGACATTGTATAGTACCAAATAGGATACTTTACTTGTAACCCTGCCCCTCCAGAGTATATAAGGAGAGGCAGGGGTCCTCTACTCGACATCATGTATTCAATATAATACACCAAAGACACAGGACATAGGGTATTACGTTGATCAGACGGCCCGAACCTATCTAAATCGCTGTCTCTGCGCCTTATGTCACCATCCGGTTCCTGATTACGCGCATCCCCACCAACAAATCTACCATCACGGGATACCCCTCGGTAGACTACCGAGCATATTCTATCGACATCTAGTGTTCTTGAACTCACTACAATTGTCACTTCTAACTCTCTTGATGGTTGTTTCAAACTCATTGTGAATGCCCTTGATAAATGAATTGAATATTGCAAACACATCACTTTTGTCCACTAGAAAGAATACCCAAGTGTATCTAGTATAATCATCTACTATCACAAAGCCATATTTATTTCTACCAATGCTAGTGTCTTGTGTTGGTCCAAATAAATCCATGTGCAATAACTCAAATGCTTTACTAGTGCTCATCGTGCTTTTCTTAGGATGGGTATTTCCAACTTGTTTGCTGGCTTGACAAGAGTTACAAAGCTTATCCTTCTCAAACACAACATCTTTCAAGCCTCTAACCAAGTCATGCTTAACCAATCTATTCAATTGTTTTATTCCAACATGACCAAGCCTTCTATGCCATAACCTATCCATGCTAGACTTAGTGAACAAATATGTAGATAATTGAGCTTCACTAGCATTGAAATCAACCAAGTATAGATTCTCATATCTAAAGCCTTTGAAGATCAAGTTAGAGCCATCTATACTTATGATCTCTACATCATCTACCATAAATATGTATTTGAATCCAAGATCACACAACTGAGCCACGGATAGCAAATTGAAGTTCAAGATCTCAACAAGCAACACATTGAAAATGCTCATCCTTGGATATTGTAATCTTACCAAGCCCCTTGACCTTGCCTTTGTCATTATCACCAAATGTTATACTATCATAACCATCATTTCCATTGATGTTGATTGAGTTGAACATTCTTGCATCACCGGTCATATGTTGAGTGCACCCACTATCAAGAACCCAATGTCTTCCCCTGGTTTTATAATTGACCTACAAAAAAAAGATCAATTCTTTTTAGGTACCCAAACTTGCTTGGGTCCTTGAAAGTTAGTGACCAAGCTCTTTAGCACCCAAATAGCTTTCTTCTTTGGGCCCATCCATGATGTACCATTGAACTTAGCTTTCACACCATTTGTACCCTTAGTAAACACATAGAAAGAATTAATCTTAATTGAGGATACATGACTTCTTGTTCATGCACTTTTGCTCTACATGACCAACTTGCTTGCAACTAGTGCAAAACCAACCATTATTCTTCACAAAGCTAGTCTTGTGAGGAGCAAAGGCCACCTTACCTTTCTTGGGGATATAGCACAATCCCTCTTTGTAGAGAGAAGCTCTTTGGCTACCCAAGCATATAAGCAAGCGGTCCTCACCACCATAGGCCTTAGCTAAGGTGTGAATGAACTGATTGACCTCCTTCTTGAGGGTCTCATTCTCAAATATTAGTGAGGCATCACAAGTGAAACCATCACTACTAGATGAGGTGGAAGTAGAAGTGCTACAAGAAAGGTTAGTGGGAGCAACAATGATAAGCTTATACAATGATTCATCAATTAAGTCAAAGTTAAGCCTACATTACATGTCTCAACATGTTTCTTCTTATTTTGCTCATCAAGCAAAGAGGAATGAGCTTTTTCAAGCTTCTTGTGAGCCTTGCCAAGCTTCTCATGGGCTTCCTCTAGCCTCTCATGAGATGCATTGAGCTCATCAAAGGCTTGCTTAAGGGCTTTTAGTTCCTTATGCAAGCTTTTGCATTCCCTTCTCTTAATATCAAAGTGTTCTTTAGCATCATCTAGCATGTCAAGTAGTTCATCCTTAGTTGGTTCATCATCATCACTATCACTTTCACTATCACTTTCACTTTCATTTTCATTTTCATTTTCATTATCATGTTCCTCATCACTTCCATCATCACAAGTTTATACCTTAGTGGCCTTAGCCATGAAGCATGATGGAGTGTTGAAGAGAGAAGACTTCTCATTGATAGCAATGCTTGCAAGTGCCTTTTTTGGTGGTCTTGTCATCATCACTATCATCATCATCACTTGAGGAAGCATCACTATCCCAAGTGACCACATATGAACCACCCTTCTTCTTCTTCTTAAAGATCATCTTGTCCTTCTTGTTATTCTTGTTGTCATCATTATTGTTACTATTATATGGGCATTGAGCAATAAGATGATCCATGCTTCCATAATTGAAGCACATTCTTGACTCTTCCTTGTTCTTGGATGAAGATTTCTTTCTTCTAGCACGGTAGCCCTTCTTCATCATGAACTTGCCAAATCTATTGACAAAGAGAGCCATCTTCTCATCATCCATCTCATCAAAGCTCAAGTCTTCATCTTCACTTGATGATTCTTGCTTTGCCTTGCCCTTTGATGATGTGGCATTGAACGCCACACTCTTCTTCTTCTCATCCTTCTTCTCATCTTTCTTCTCCTTCTTTTCTTCCTTCTCATCATCATCTCTATATGTATCATCAGTCATTATATCTCCCAATACTTGGTTTGGTGTCATGGTGTCCAAACCACTCCTCACTAGAATAGTGACCAATGTGCCAAATCTTGAGTGTAAGCATCTCAAGAACTTATGGGAGAAGTCCTTATCATCCACCTTCTCACCAAGTGTTTTGAGATCATTGACAAGAACATGTAACCTATGGAACATCTCTAGCACACTCTCATCCTCCTTCATCTTGAAACTAGTAAACTTCTCCTTGAGGATATATGCCTTGGCACCCTTCACGGCTTGAGTGCCCTCAAATGATTCCTTCAACTTCTTCCATGCTTCATGAGCCATCTCAATGTTCTTGATTTGCTCGAATGTTCTCTTATCAATAGCATCATAAATGACACTAAGAGCAATGTCATTGTTTGGAGAAGCACTTCGATGGCAGTGGGGTTCTCCGGATCCTCTATCTTAATCTTGGTCTTCATCACCTTCCAAACTTTTCTATTGATTAACTTGATATATGTTGTCATCTTAGCCTTCCAATAGGGATAGTTTGAGCCATCAAATTGGGGTGGCTTCTTGGTGTTGTTGATTTGAGCCATTTTTACACCGAAGGTTGTTAAGCCTCAAATCATGGTGATCACGGCTCTGATACCACTTGAAGGGTCCTAATGGCTAGAGGGGGGGGGTGAATAGCCTATTAAAAATTTCTACAACAACACTTAGCAAACCGGTTAGATAAATATGAGGCAAAGCGAGTGTTGCGCTATCCTACTAAAAATGCAAACCACCTACCACAATTCTAGTTTCTATAGTCTATATCTACACAATGGCTATGCCACTACACTAAGTTAGTGTGCTCTCAAAGGCTAACTAAAGAGCCACACTAACCAAACTAACAAGCTCTCACAACTAGCTACACTAAAGAGCTTGACAACTAGTTTGCAGTAATGTAAAGAGAGAGAGAGAGAGAGCAAGATGATTATACCACCGAGTCGAGGAATGAACCAATCAATCACAAGAATGAATACCAATGAAGACCAATCACCTTAGAATCAAATAATGACACAATGATTTTTTACCAAGGTTCACTTGCTTGTCGGCAAGCTAGTCCTCGTTGTGGCGATTCACTCACTTAGAGGTTCACGTGCTAATTAGCATCACACACCAAACCCTCAATAGGGTGACGCACAGCCAATACAAGATGAAGATCACACAAGCCACGAGCAATCCACTAGAGTACCTTTTGGCTCTCCGCCAGGGAAAGGTCAAGAACCCCTAACAATCACCACGATCGGAGCTGGAGACAATCACTAACCTCCGCGTGATTATCCTCGCTGCTCCAAGCCGTCTAGGTGGCAGCAACCACCAAGAGTAACAAGCGAATCTCATAACAAAACACAAACACCAAGTGCCTCTAGATGCAAACACTCAAGCAATGCACTTGGATTCTCTCCCAATCTCACAAAGATGATGAATCAATGATGGAGATGAGTGGGAGGGCTTTGGCTAAGCTCATAAGGTTGCCATATCAATGCAAATGGCCAAGAGAGTGAGCTTGAGCCGGCCATGTGGCTTAAATAGAGAGCCCCCATGAATAGAGTCATTGTCTCCTCTGTTCCCTAAAAATCAGGGTGACCGAACGCGCCGGTTGGATTGACCGGACGTAGGACCCAATGTCTAGATGTCTACCATGTGTCCCCTCCTTTGATTTTCCACTATGTGATATCAATGGTCAATTCACAGTGCCCTCGTGGTTTAAGTTATGATCGGACACACTCTAGAGATGATCGGACGCACCTCGCCTGGAGTCCGGTCACTTCTAGTAAGCATCCAGAGCCGATTTTTCTCGATCGAAGGCATTAGGTCATGCATGATCCGATGAGCCGGTGAGTCCGGTCACTTCTGCCTTGCTTTGTTGCTTGCATCAACGCTCATCAAAGCCTGATCGGACGCAGTCCCCATGCATCCAGTCCCTCTTTCTTCTCAATGTCTGGTCAAGCACCAGACAGAGGCCGAGCGTGCCAACAAGTTTATAATTGACCGGACGCTGCCCCCCCTAGTCCGGTCATTAAGTGACCGGCGTCCGGTCACTGTTTTTCAGTGACTATCACCTCCTTCACTTTATCAACTTCTTCACCCTTGCTCAAATGTGTCAACCACCAAGTGTATCACCTTGTGCATATGTGTTAGCATATTTTCACAAATGTTTTCAAGGATGTTAGCACTCCACTAGATCCTAAATGCATATGCAATGAGTTAGAGCATCTAGTGGCACTTTGATAACCGCATTTCGATACGAGTTTCACCCCTCTTAATAGTAAGACTATCGATCCTAAATGTGATCATACTCGCTAAGTGTCTCGATCACTAAACCGAAAAGCTCATATCAATTTCACCTTTGCCATGAGCTTTTTGTTTTTCTCTTTCTTCTTTTCCAAGTCCAAGCACTTGATCATCACCATGGCATCACCATCATCATGATCTTCACCATTGCTTTACCACTTGGAATAATGCTACCTATCTCATGATCACTTAGATATACTAGGTTAGCACTTAGGGTTTCATCAATTCACCAAAACCAAACTAGAGCTTTCACTTGCTTGTACCCTAGGCATAAGCAGGACCAACCCATCACTCTCCTATCAAGGGGTCTAGGTCCCCGTCCAAACTTGGACTCCAAGCCCCCACACCTGAGTCCTGGACTCAGTGTGGTGCTTAAACCTCCACCATCCCTGTCTCCAATCAGTCGGTCCAGAAAGAGTCGGAACCCTCGATAAGAGAGCAATGAGCCTTCCCTGCTCCCATAAACAAGTATGTGCTTAGGATAATAAATTTGTGACCTTACAAGAATCCAATGCAATGGCCGGTCCTTAACCGACTCAGGCAGAACAAGTGCAATCCGAGCCTCGCCCAAATGCCAAACCAAGTCCAGATCCAAAGTACCATTCCACCCAGTCTTCAATTAGCATTCATATATATTCCATGTGATAGTAATATAATAACAACAATTATATCTTTCCTATCTCTCGCGAGTGACAGGTAATCACTCGACTTCTACCGGAGTCCTGTAGCATAGCAATCTATATGATCCTGTCATACTAGTAAGACTCATAGGATATGGATATATATATGCAAGTGGGTTTCATTCAACTCCTTAAACTTATTGCACAAGCATAAAACAAAGTGCAGAATAATAGGGTTATGCATCGGGGCTTGCCAGGGTAAGATATAACCAAGTTAGCATTCATCTTGATGGCATGATCATCAAGTCACCATCTGCTTCCGTTACTCCCAATGACTCCATGATCCAACTTCGCTCCTATCATGAAATACGTGGATGCAACGCAGGGACGTAAATAATCAATGGCATCCGCAACTCTAAAATATGATTACGTCTCGCAAGCTAACGAGCTAGCTCTAATGACTAACCTTCTAAGCCATGTATCCATATGGTCAAGTGAGGCTCATTTCTAGAAAATGTTTTCATTCTACAAACCTCCAACTAGTTTTTGACATTTGGTTGATTAAATATATATTTACGTACTAGGGCTCATTTAGTTACCTTAACAAACTAATTCCTATGGAGCTACAAAAATTACAGTGAGCGTCTAATACTGTTAGGAATCTACTATAAGAATTTTAGGACCAATACTACTACCAATTCATCACAATAATTCCTATAAGTTCATGTTTTGACACTATTAAGTACCTCAAATTAATTATATATCTCCTAAGAATATTATAAAACTATATGAACAAAATATACTAGTAGATAGATCATGATTTTAGTAACCTAACAAAATTGGTTTCACAATTTTTGGTCAGCTACACAAATTGATGTTGAATGTACAAATTTCTCTTAGAACTAAATTAGAAAATACTCAAGAAAATGAAAAGGGCTGGTGGCCAAACGATTCGGCCCAGCAACCTAAACGGCCGCGATAGGGAGCCCGCGCATGTAGTAGGCCAGCCCAAAAAGCGGCCCGTGATGGGGAGCCCACGCGCCCCTCCGCACTTTTTGCAGAAAAACCCTCAGCATAACAGATCATCACGCGACGTCACTGAGCACTATTACACCAGAGACAAGCTTTGCACTAAGGACCCTGGATGTTTTCGCCTTCACAACGGGGAGGTCCTTGCTCCACCCCACGTTCGCCGACATGGTGACTAGTGGCATGGGTGGCTGCACTGGGCACCCCGAGCTCGCTACCACTGGGGCAAGGAGCCGACCTTTGCCTACCGCTAAGCGCGCACTCCTAGGTAGCAGTGGTGAGCTTAACGACGCACTACCGAGAGCCTCGGACAAAATAAACATGAGCACCAAGCGGAGGAGGTCAAGGCGAGTCTAAAGACAATACCAATTGGAGCTCCCTCCCCATGTATTGGGACTTACTCCCTGCCCATCTGTTGCAGCGGCTTTCATGGCCGGCGGCAAAAAAAACACCAAATTGGCCATTGATAATGCTTGGACGGGGATGAGGAAGATGGAGTGCCTAATTGACTTCCTAAGCCACTCTCCTGCGTGAAGACCTGGGCTATAAACGCCTAGAGCTAGGTAAACCGGTGGGCGGCGGCGTGGTGCTCTGGCCAGGCTATGTCATGGACAAGGCGCACGAGCGGGTTAAAACGGAGCGGCATGGCTCGGTTAGTAGCAACACGCACACACGCTCACCGGGGATGAGACCTATAAGATCGACACGACGCATTTGAACCGAAGTGACCGAACGCAAGCGGGGCTCACCCATGGTGGCTAGCGAGACAAGGTAGAGCAGGGGAGCATCCCATCGCTTCTACGGTCGGGCCACCATTGCGACACGGCAGCATGGCTCCAAGGCACAGACAGGCACGGTAGGTAGAACAAGGGGTGGAGCGAGCACCATGTCGACCAACAGCGGCCGGCAAGGCACCGGCCCTGGCCTTGTGCATGGCGTAGCAGCACGACGGCGGATGCAACGACATGGATAGGGAGGGACAACGCTGGGGTGACACGGCAGCAGCGACGGTGTCGGCCAGGCAGCAGCCAGCCAGGATCGGCCAATGCTGGCATGTGAAATAGCTACAACCAGCCCTTGCGTGGCACAACCGATGCACAGTGTGGCCGAACACAGCGGCACCAGGGCAAGGGCGTGGTGACCGCGGCCACAGGGCCGAATGGCCAAACTAATGTTGTGCACGAATTTTAAAGCTCTAACCAAAACCAACCCAGCTCGGGTGAGACCAAACCAATTTGCCAAGGCTCAAGAGGGTCCTAAAGGCTTTCCCAAGGAGCATCAAATGCAAACTTAGATGAACTACCGAGAGAGATAGAGACACGCCAAAATAGGTTCATCAAGCCAGGCGCTGATTCACGAACGGAACGCCAAAACCTGACCGCAGTGCGTTCTAGCGAGTTTGGGGACATTCTTATGACACCACGATAACTCCAGCCCACTCGGGGGCTGCACCCAACCCAAGTATTCACTTTTATGCAACCAACTGTGCGAAAACATAAAGTTAGTGTTTAGGCATTTTTGTTGGAATTTAAATATCAACATTACATTGTCTATTATCATTTCAGACTTAGGGAATTCAAAGGTTCAGTTAGAACTAACAACCTTTAGCGCTTTTGCCGTAATTTTTAAAGGGTCTAAACCTTGCCGGATTCAACTAACAATTATACCATGACCTAGTCCATACTTCGTACTAACTGGTAGGAGCAAGGTATTTAAGCACTATTTAACTATTTTGCTCAATATAATTCGCCAAAATGGTACTTTAAACATAAATTCAAGGGTTTGCCGACTTAACGAAAAGAGCTTATCTTAACGTCAAGTTAGATTTTAGAGCTCCCAAAACACTATTAACAACATCTATCTTCCAAAAGTCAATGTCGCATTTCCATCTACTAAACTTGTACTTTAATTTTTATTTAAGTACTAAATACAAGTTATGTTTTATTCTTGTTTATAGAAATTGATTTTCGTGCCAAACAATTAAAACTACTTTTCCTATTTTCTTGTTAGGATTTTCATTAGCGCATTTAAGTAAACTAACTCACTATATTTATAGATCTACCTCTCAGGCCATATTCTTAGTGCTAGCGAGCTCGTAACACAAGAGGTGTTACAACCATCCCCCCCAAAAAAATCTCGTCCTGAGATTCAGAGCAAGAACCAAAAAGGGAACAACACGATTACACTTTGTAGATCTAAAATTACACAAAAGATTACTTTACTTTGAATACTAAACCATACGAGGATTTAGAGATACATGGTTAAAAGCAACCTAATACAACCAAGGCTTAATCTAGAAGTCGAGATAGACGAGGACAATAGAGAAACAACAAGAAAATGATTATCCAAAACATGGCGTATGTCCAACAGATCTAGAAATAGGAGACTGAGAAGTCCAACATCGTGAACCCTGAGACCAAACTAACCAAAAGGGGACTTGAACTTCCTTGCTAGAAATCCGGATCCCTTCTTCTTCCCAGATTACATCATCACCTCTAACTGACGACCTAGTTCTTTGGATGACGACTGGATCTCGTAGCTCTACTTCGAATGTGAGGGGGATGGGGATGAAGAAGAAGAGCAAGGACCAAGGGCATCTTATAGTGGCAAACGAAGGTGGGGTGTAGCGCACCGGAAGTGGAGACGACATGGATGGGAGACACTGATGGTTCATGCTATGGGGATAAAGTCGACCATGGGATGCTCCCTGTGTGAGCTTGAGTGGAGGGAGGATAAGGGAGAGGGGAGGGGATTCACTCAGTGGGGAAGCCGTGTAGGCGACCATGTCCCCAAAAGAAGCAAAAGGAGGGAGGGGGGTCAGGTATGGGGATGAGGGCGTGGGTCAAGAGCTGACAGGAGGGGAAGCGCACAATACACGAGGACGACGAGTGCGACACTATGTCACGACCACACGAGAACAGGCTGCTAATGGGCCGAACACAGACAGTGTCCGTAGGGCACGCGGTGATAGTGACCCGGCGCACGTAGTAATGGAAATGGGGATCCTAATCTTCCGTCAGGTAGAGGTAACTATCGTTGTGGCGGAGAATGACACACCGATCCGGCTTCAGATCGAATGATCGAACCCTGCAATCTTAGCACCACAGCTCCTCTAGTTATCAACCAAGTCACGGACCAGGTTGACCTCACCAAGAAGGCTAATCCCTGCCTATGTAACGAAGAACACAAGCAAGAATAAGAAAGAACACAATCAAATTGTAGATGAATGATTAATCTCACAAAGTTGGGGTCTCACAAACCGATGAACGACGAAACTGTTCTTGATAGAATAATCTAAGCAAAACCCAAAACCTAATGGAGGGGTGGCAGCTGTTTATGAAGACTCTAGGGTCGTGCAAGACCCCTGGACACGCTCCTAATGGGCCAAAACATGATACACGGTCCAACGGACCAAAAGACGGTGTCGCAGCACCCTGGTAGATTCTGGATGCTGACTTGTTTCGACGATTCCCATTGATTCCGAAGAGCTTTTGATGTGAGACCACTTGGATTGGCTTCCTTATCAAATAAGCTTTCCATCCATATGTGGATCATCAAAAACGGAGTTCGGATGCATCTTGGGTGACCAGTTTAAGGCAGACTAGTCCTAGAGGCCGAGGCAGACTCGAAATCATGTTGGACCGGGCCTCCGGTTCCTGTTCGACGTCCTTGCTGGTCATCTTTGCCTCCACCACGTCCTCTAAGTCCTTCATGATCCTCTCCAATGTTCCTAAGCAAGATAACATCATTAGGTAGTAGTCTATTCTCAAAAGTATAAAAAGAATCACTTAAGAACGAGCTCACCTCTAAATTGAGTTGACGTATTCGAGCCCGGGTCATTGGACCTTGCATGACGGTTGGAGGATCAACGGGTACATCCAAAGGAGTGATGTCCTCATCACGTAGCATGGTCTAGCTGGATATAGAGCTTGGGACTTGACATCCACTCAGGCTTTTCCAAGCACTCCCTACTATCGAAGGCTAACTTTTCCCTGGTGTTTTTCTTTCCTTCCCTTCCTTGTCCACAATATGCGCCAACCTTTGTATTAACCGAGATCGCAACATACATGCTTCCTCCAAAACTACATCCTCTTGTTTACTTTAAGAGAACACTATTTCATCAACCCATTGTGGATTTCTTGTTTGGAACACCCGAATATTTCCAAGAAGAATATTTGTATAAAAAATAGTATGGCGGTGTAACTTGGTCAACAACCTCGATACTAGCGCGTGCTGAGCAGCATCACCATGTGGCAGCTGTTCCATAGGGGCCCTTAGTTTTGTCATGGAACCATAAGCTATTAACTAGGCAACTACTACCAACTTACACGCAATGAAGGCGGTGGAGTAATAGACCATAGAATCAGAGGAGTATTGCAAGGGAAGATTCAAACAACAAGGGTTCCTTTCGCAACAAGGGACAAGGAATTCAAATCCAACAACACATTTAATTTAAAATGATTCAAGTGTTCTGCTAGGACATCCACAATTAGCTGATACAGTGTCCTATGTTATCCAATCACGGCTTGTCTACTGACATCTGAATGGTAACTTCTCTTGTAACCCACTTAACATCATCTTTGAAAATCGTAAGCACATCTAACGAGACTTAAGGGTAGATGGACGCAATAAACATAGCAAAATAAATAAAATGCACATTCCGAACGTTCTTATGCTGATACAACATACAAGCACTCACTCTCCTATTCTCGACACATCATTCACCTTCCCTATGATTGGACAACCTCAACAACTACGAACAAAATACAACGAAAAGATTACAATACTAGAGGACAACGACGAAAGACACCACTAACTACTGGTACATCTCCCCAAGGCAACTAATCTACTTTGCCGGACCACACATCTTCATTCCCAGGCTCGGTGGATTCTCTACCGCCCTGGCTATGGATCTGCCTCCTCTCTTGATAGTGGCTGAGTGAGGGGAAGCAAAGGTTCTACTTCTGACACTTCCGAGGGTGGGGGTGCCAGCGGTACTGCAACACCGGTTCTCCTTCTTTTTGGTGGGTGGACAGGGATTCCCTCAATGATCAAGGGATCCTACCGTTTAGTAGCTAGCGTCCTCCGCTTGGCCCTGGTGACAAGGTAGGCCTCTCCCAACTAATGGGCATGCCCATCTTCAGCCTCCTTCAGAGCTTCCAACATGGCAGCCTCCCAACTCTCTATGGCTGCCGCGCTGGCATGCACTTCGGCAACTTGCACCTAGAGCATCTTGGAGAAGATCTCGGCTTCCTTGGCTCACCAGAGGCACTTCCTAAGCTCTGAGTCTTACCGGTCATACTGCTTATCCAAAGCAAGTAGGTATGTGGTCAAGTGCACCATGGTTGGACTGTCTTCTTGTGCATCCTGCCCTTGCAAAGCCTCCATATGAGCCCTCCATGCCCATCGATTCTTTTCCAAAGGTGGAAAGAATCTCATGGGGGTACAAGCAATGGGCTCTTTATAGATCTGGTAAAGGTACTGTAAGGCTTTGTGGGCCATAACTTGGTAAGTGTCGACGAAGCAAAACCCGGTTGCGGTCACATTCTAGGCTTTAGTGATGCCGAAGAACTTCTGACTCTTCCCAATATAGACGATAACTTCACACCGCTCAGTGCCATGCTTTTCATACTCACAGCCCTCATACTCGGGATGATCTTTGACTTTAAGCTTTTGTAGGGTGGCATACAGGATTCTGGGAAAACCCGCAGTGCTCAGGCAGTAACTGCTAACCTAGGCTCCTGCCATCGCTGGTGAGTGGTTGTAAGGGAGGATTGAGCGAAAAGCTTGCTCAAAAGGAAGGGTTAGGTGATCTAGAGTGCACTAAGTGGTGGTACCAATAGCCAGGCCAGGCCCTGCTTATAATGGCAGAGCGGTCAGTGGTCCTAACACAGTCCACCAAGGTTCCTGCACAAGATCACTACAAATGAATCGACCAAATTTTTCGCATGTTCAAGGTGAGCGAGGTCCGAGGCCATTAAGAACTAGTCAACTGCAGGGCAAGGGTCCGACATGAGCGTAGAAACAAGTACATAGAGACATGGGTCACGGCAGGCATGAACCACCGGTGAATGTGAAGCACGAAGCCATAGTTCAGCAGTAACTTCTAAACAGGAATGAGTCAGTCATGCACCATATGACTCGCGTGACATCTACGAAGGGCGCATCTACCAGCAATGTGGTCACGATGACTTAAAACGGTACCAGCGTGACCGACTTAAAGATCGCATACTACGCGAGAGTCAGTTCACCGGAGAAAGCCTAGTTAAACCTATTCTGGATGCTTAACTATGGCAATAGGGCTACTTACATACTTCGTGGTTAAACGCCCTAACTTTTTGTAAAAATAGGTTGTCAAATTTTAGTTTAGAAAAGGATTTTGAAGCTTTATTTCCTCATTTATGCTCTGATTTCACCTGTGGCAGAACCGCCTAATCTAATGCCTCCCAGGAGTACTTGTCTTTCATTAGACACTAAGTACTCAAGGGAGGACACTAAATTACGCAATTCCGTCAAGCACACCCCAAGGGAGAACCCAAAAATCCATATTTTTTCATTAGGATCACAAATAAGAGAATAAATCTTACAACATTCTTAAGTCATTTCTTACATCACTTTCCATGCAACATCAGAGTATAATATTTATTGTTTATAACAGCAAAATATAACCATGCTATCAGAGTTTTAGTGGAAATAAAATCATTTAATGACAAGTTAAATATTAACATGATGATCCATTATATACATCATAATAGGTTATAAGTTTTCCATTGTAAAACATTTTGGGTGAAAGTTTCAAATAAACTCTATGTGCGCAACGTTAAGGAAATCCTCGTTGAGCCCACCAGGAGCTTTCCACACGCAAGTGTCAGCTCCACATGTTCCTATCACCTACAACAAGGTAGAACAAACCCTAAGTACTCAATTGTACTCCGCAAGACTTAACCGTCAAGAGTTAAGAAAAGACTCCAAGGATATGCAAGGCTATGTGGCTTGTGGGTTATTGCATCTACAGGAAGCATTACTAAGCGTGCGTCCTTATATTCAATTTCATTAGCAGTAATCATTAGTTCATTAACTAACCATTCTATGTAAGTACCGATGCTACTTTCAAGCAGGTGGTAAGCAATCAGAATCAATTTTACCATCTTTCATAAGCTAGTTCTTACTACGGTGCCAGGTTGTAGACAAGCCATACCGGATTACCCGGCGATTTGCGAATCAATGTGTCTAGCTAGGTAACCCAAACACACGCCCCGCTTGTACCCCACGCATAAGCAGGACCAACCCATCACTCCCCTATCAAGGGGTCTAGGTCTCCGTCCAAACTTGGACTCCAAGCCCCCACACCTGAGTCTCGGACTCAGTGTGGTGCTTAGACCTCCACCATCCCTGCCTCCAATCAGTCAGTTCGGAAAGAGCCAGAACCCACGACAAGAGAGCAACGAGCCTTTCCTGCTCCCATAAACATATATGTGCTCAGGATAATAAGTCTGTGACCTGACTAGACTCTAATGCAATGGCCAGTCCTTAACCGACACAGGCGGAACAAGTGCAATCCGAGCCTCGCCCGAATGCCAAACCAAGTCCAGATCCAAAGTACCATTCTGCCCAGTCTTCAATTATCATTCATATATATTCCATGTGATAGTAATATAATAACAACAATAATATCTTTCCTATCTCTCGCGAGTGACAGGTAATCACTCGACTTCTACTGGGGTCCTGTAGCATAGCAATCTACACGATCCTGTGATACTAGTAAGACTCATAGGATATATATATATATATATATATATATATATATATATATATATATATATATATATATATATATATATATATATATATATATATATATATATATATATATGCAAGTGGGTTTCATTTAACTCCTTAAACTTAATATACAAGCATAAAATGAAGTACAAAATAATAGGGGTTATGCACCGGGGCTTGCCTGTGTAAGATATAACCAAGTGAGCTTTCATCTTAGTGGCATGATTATCAAGTCACCATCTGCTTCTGTTACTCTCGATGACTCCACGATCCAACTTCGCTCCTATCAAGAAATACGTGGATGCAACACAGGGATGTAAATAATCAACGACATCCACAGCTCTAAAATACGATTACGTCTCGCAAGCTAACGAGCTAGCTCTAATGACTAACCTACTATGCCATGTATCCATGTGGTCATGTGAGGCTCGTTTCTAGAAAATATTTTCGTTCTACAAACCCCCAACTAGTTTTTAACATTTGATTGATTAAATATATATTTACGTACTAGGGCTCATTTAGTTACCTTAACAAACTAATTCCAATGGAGCTACAAAAATTATAGTGAGCACCTAATACTGTTAAGAATCTGCTGTAAAAATTTCAGGACTAGTACTACTACCAATTCATCACAATAATTCCTACAAGTTCATGTTTTGACACTATTAAGTACCTCAAATTAATTATATATCTCCTAAGAATATTATAAAACTATGTGAACAAAATATACTAGCAGATAGATCATGATTTTAGTAACCTAAAAAAATTAGTTTTACAATTTTTGGTTAGCTACACAAATTGATATTGAATGTATAAGTTTCTCTTAGAACTAAACTAGAAAATACTCGAGAAAATGAAAAGGCCGGTGGCCAAACGATTCGGCCCAGAAACCTAAATGGCCACGACGGGGAGCCTGCGCGTGTAGCAGGCCGACCCAACAAGCGGCCCGTGATGAGGAGCCCCTGTGCGCCCCCGCACCTTTTGCAGAAAAACCCTCAGTGTAACATATTATCACGCAGCGTCACTGAGCACTATTACACCAGAGACAAGCTTTGCACTAAGGACCTTAGATGTTTCTGCCTTCACAACAGGGAGGTGCCTGCTCCACCCCGAGTTTGCCGACTTGGTGACCAGCGGTATGGGCGGCTGCACTGGGCACCCTGAGCTCGCTTCCACGGGGGTAAGGAGACGACCTTTGCCTACCGCGAAGCGCACACTCCTAGGTAGCAGTGGTGAGCTTAATGGCACACTACCGAGGGCAAGCCCTGGCGACGGGTGGAGCCATGCCACGGCGTGCTAGTTCCGGCGACCTAAGGCTCTACTGAGGTGGTGGTGGTGACGGATGAGCACCAATAGCTCACCAGAGTTCACGTTGCGATGGTGGTTGAGGCAGAGGAGCGACGAGGTGACCCGGCCACGTGCGCCCGCACCTCATGGTGGCGTGCCAAACGTGACACCGGTGCGCCACCGCTCCAATGGCAGACTCCCTGGACAAAACAACACGAGCACCAAGCGGAGGAGGTCAAGGCGAGTCCAGAGACAACACCAATTGAAGCTCCCTCCCCACGTATTGGGACTTACCCCCAGCCCATCTGTTGCAGCGGCTTTCATGGCCGGCGGCGAGAAAACGCCAAATTGGCCGTCGATAACGCTTGGCCAAGGATGAGGAAGATGGAGCACCTAATTGACTTCCTAAGCCACTCTCCTGTGTGAAGACCTGGGCCATAAACGCCTAGAGCTAGGTGGACCGGTGAGCGGCGGCGCGGTGCTCCAGCCGGGCTATGTCGTGGACAAGGCGCACGAGCGGATTAAAACAGAGCGGCACGGCTCGGTTAGCAGCAGCATGCACACACGCTCACAGGGGACGGGACCTATAAGATTGGCATGACGCGTTTGAACTGAAGTGACCGAACTTGAGCAGGTTTCACCCATGGCGGCTAGCGAGACAAGGCAGGGCAGGGAAGCGTCCCATCGCTTCTGCGGTCAGGCCACCGTTGCGACACGGTGGCAGGGCTCTAAGGCATAGACGGGCGCGGTAGGTAGAACGAGGGGCGGAGAGAGAGCGCCACGTCAACCAACGGCGGCCGCCATGGCACTAGCCCAGCCCTACGCGTGGCGCAGCGGCACGGCGGCGGTTGCAACGGCATGGACATGGAGGAACAACGCTGGGGCGATGCGGCAGCAGCGATGGCGTCGGCCAGACAGCAGCCAGCCAGGATCGGCCAACGCTAGCGTGCAGAATAGCTGCAGTCGGCCCTTGCGCGGCACAGCCGATGCACGGCACGGCCGAACACAGCGGCACTAGGGCAAGGGCGCGGTGACCGTGGCCACAATGCCGAACAGCCGAACTAATGCTGTGCATGAATTTTAAAGCTCCGACCAAAATCAACCCAGCTCGGTTGAGACCAAACCAATTTGCCAAGGCTTAAGAGGATCCTAAAGGCTATCCCAAGGAGCATCAAACGCAAACTTAGATGAACTACCGAGAGAGATAGAGACATGCCAAAATAGGTTCATCAAGCCAGGCGCCGATTCACGAACGGAGCGCCAAAACCTAACCGCAGTGCATTCTAGCGAGTTTAGGGACATTCTTGCGATACCACGACAACTCCAGCCTACTCGGGGATTGCACCCTACCCAAGTATTCACTTTGATGCTACCAACTGTGCGAAAACATGAAGTTAGTGTTTAGACATTTTTGTTGGAATTTAAATGTCAATATAGCATTGTCTATTATCATTTCAGACTTAGGGAATTCAAAGGTTTATTTAGAGCTAACAACCTTTAGCGCTTTTGCCATAATTTTTAAAGGGTCTAAACCTTGTCGGATTCAACTAACAATTGTACCATGACCTAGTCCATACTTCGTACTAACCGGTAGGAGCAAGGTATTTAAGCACTATTTAACTATTTTACTCAATATAGTTCACCAAAATGGTACTTTAAACATAAATTCAAGGGTTTGCCGACTTAACGAAAAGAGCTTATCTTAACGTCAAGTTAGATTTTAGAGCTCCCAAAACACTAGTTAACAACATCTATTTTCCAAAAGTCAATGTTGCATTTCCATCTACTAAACTTGTACTTCAATTTTTATTTAAGTACTAAATACAAGTTATGTTTTATTCTTGTTTATAGAAATTGATTTTCGTGCCAAACAATTAAAACTACTTTTCCTACTTTCTTGTTAGAATTTTCATTAGCGCATTTAAGTAAACTAATTTACTATATTTATAGATGTACCTCTCAGGCCATAATATCAGTGCTAGCGAGCTCGTAACATCATAGCTACCACATACCATTCGTCCTTACACCCACTCAACGTGTACATCATTCAGAAATCAAAAGCTATGAACAATCTGTTTCAGTGAGCTATACGTGCCGACCACAATTACCCCCGCCCCAATCATGATAATTCCCAAGCAAACTACCAGCTCCAACCTCAGATTCCTGGAGGTCCTTGAGCTGATCTTCAGGTAGCAAACACAAGGTAGCAAAATGGTGACCGTGCTGCTGAGAAACGAACCCGTAAGAGCGACGACATAGGCAAAGAAGGGCACGACAAGGGCCACGATGGTTGTGCTGACGACCAGGGCAGTCCGGATGAAGATACTGATGGTCCTGTTCTTGCCCACATGAAGTTTATCCTCGATAGCCTCTGCTATTGGAGTGATCAGCAGCGCGAACTTGGTGAACGGATTGATCAACGTCGTGTAGATCGCGACGTTGGAGGCAAAACGGTTTGATGGAAGGTTCAGAGTCACCTGGGAACTTAATGATTCCCCAAACATCAAGTATCCAATGACACCCGTCAGACCATAGCTAAGAGTGCAGATAATGAAGCAGATGAGCAACACCTGAAATTGTAAAAGACAGAAATGATGTCACTACAGTAGCTTTATGTAACTGGAAGTTTGACAAATTGCAGTTTATACCCGAACTGGAGTTCACAATCAGCGTGAGCAAGATGTCTTTCTCTAACTTAGTGTAAAGATTCCAATTTCATATTACTTAATTTTTGGGCAGAGTGGGATGATTAATGCCAATTTTAATAAAATAGTACTTTATAACAGTTATATTTTTCTAGATCCATAGAAAAATGAACAAAATATACTGGTGAAAGGACTTCTGCTTTACTTACTGTGGGGAAAGCTTTTCTGTTTCTCATGCCAGTGTATATCATCGGAAAAACAGCATGGCCACTGAAGCAGAACGCATATAAGCTCATAGCAGTTGGCATACCAGACCAGTCCACAAGCACACCTTTCTTATGAAAACCAACCCCATCAAATGTTCCAACCCACAGAACAGAGGCGATTAAAATGACAGAAGCCATGACTCCACCGAGGGCGACATATGCAAGCATGTTCAAGCTCCGAAGCCATGTTGTTGGTAAAACAAGTAGACTGAAGATCAACACAAACCCTTGCTTGCTTCCAACCTTGAGCCCAGCAGCATGGAAGTTAGCATTTGGAAATAATTTCTCCAAGTTGTCACCTTCTAATATCAAGAAATCAATAGCCACAAGATACAGCTCTAGGTACAAGAATATTGCTACAATGATTTTCCCTTTCCGCCCAAAAGCTAGCTCACCAATATCAGGATAGGTCTTAACAAGCGAACTCGAGTCTATACATCTCTGTAGGAGAATACCAGTATAGAAACAGATGATTGCTATGGTTAAGAAAATAAGTAAGCTCAACCATCCTCCTTGAGACAATGCATACGGAATAGATAATATTCCAACCCCTGAAAAAAAAAGAAATATATACAGAGAGTTCGCTAGTTCAATAAGGACACATGGACAACCATTTGTAAAACTGATATAGCATCACTTCTCTGCATCTCAAGCTTACAAAAGACAGGCAGAATGGAAGAAACTAGGAACCTGAGAGAGCATTAACTCCATTGAAGCAAGTTTTGAAGAAACCCGTCCCAGACTTTGGAGGAGTGTTGTTCTCCATTACAATCTCCTAGTGGCCTTGGACTGGAGGATGCACATTAGGCTGGGGTTTTAAAGAGGTATGGTGCATGTGGTTAGGACAGCGGACCCACATGTCACCACTGTGGTAGTGCCGTGTAACAATGAGTGGATGTCAATCCCCAAAAAGAGAAAAAAAATAAAAGAAAATAGGAAGCACCAAGTGGAATTACACAGATCGGCAAAGTAGATTCGTGAAATGCATTTTTTTTTGTCAAACATATTGGCATCATAGCATGAGGAACTACTAATGATTACATATCCGAGAGGGAAGGAAAGGTGAAGACGCCCATGCAAAATGCATACAGCAGCCACAGAAAAGGCACGAAAGCAAATGAAGTTGCATATGGTTCCAGCATCCTTGACAGTAATGATCGCATGCATCATAAAATGTGATGTCACAGCGCACCATATTGCAGCATATATCCATATGTGCGCTTTACTGGAATCAGAATATACAAAGCTAGCCTGAGTTCTATACCAGTTACACAGAACCAGGGGCAAAGGGTTGCGATCACCAGGACAGTCAAGTGAAAACTTCAGGGAAAATTCTAACTTGGCCATAGTGCGAAGGCAGCGGTAAATTTACCAACAAGTAGCCAAATTATAAAGAATAATATTTGATCAAAATTGTGTGTGAACCATTCACTTAATCACCTCAGTCTCTCAAAACCATCTAAAACACAACCTTCATCCTAAAATCCAGTGGTTTTCGATGATATGTAGTACCCAGGTCAGCACAAAACAGCCTTAAAATGGATGCAAATTGGAGATTTCATAGTTTTAATAATGCAAATGGATGGTTTTAGTTTTAAGGGTTCGAAAAGAAACCACGAGCACAGTTAAAAGGTTGAAAACGTACTTGTCCTAACAGTAATGATCACAAATAAGCAATGAAACCAAAAGGTATATCACATAACAGACGGTAATACTTTATCCACATGTGATTTACATACAAAAAGCACATGAGGTTAGGACTGATGTTTATTTTAATTGGTGACCTACAATTTCACAGCCAACAGCAACAGACGTGAAAAAGCAATGATATACCTAAAAGTGTGATGTATCAAGAGAATAGAAGTGTACCTCAAACGATTATCCTCATGCAAAACTAACAGCCTTATGGAGAGAAAAATAAATTGGTCAACAGAAACAATCAATATATTTAGTCTGAATCATGAAGGCACTATAAATGTTCTTCACATTCAAACCATCACAGCAGAAAGTAATATATGGCCACCCAAATTTTGGGATATAGAATATTTGGATGGGTCCTCCACTATGTGATGTCTCTTTTTGGGTGACAAAAGAAGCTGCACAAAGTACAAATGAAACCAATAGTGTCTTGAATCTCACTGGTGCTCTATAATAAATAAGTGAAGCACCATCACAAACCAATTCTTATAAAACAATGCCTATTGTGCTTTAGTGGCATCATATCAACAATTAGGAATGAACACGCATAGGAAACTGAAAATCGAACCACTTTCTTTTACTAGTATAATGTCCGTGCTAACGCCACGGCTTTATCTTAGGGATCCACATGAAAACAACCAATGCTTTTTTTTTCATAGTTCAACTTTTACACAATTGTATTTGTGCATGTTTACAATCCGAGAAACACTCTTGTATAAGAAGGCATAGTAAAGTTATTTCTTATATTAACCATCTAAGTTACATTCTGCCTAAGTCTTTAATCATGACTTGGAGATCTTTAGGGAAGCTGTCAAAACATTCGTTTGCACGGCTCTTCAAAATGTCCGTCAAGAATTCCATCCTCAGTGAAGTTGATAGCTGTACATGGCACCATAAATCAAGTAGTGTAGTCCTAAAAATTATAAACCAGTCTAAAAATCATTTTCAGTAGTGTATAATGATTAGATTAGTATTAGCAATTGTTTATAGCTAAACTCTAAGACATTAAAGTCACCAGGGATCAGAAAACTCACATAACCATGAGAGATGGCAGCTGTGAAAAGACATCAGGAATTGAGCCCTCCAACTTATTGTGTGATAAATCCCTTGAAAATATATCAGAATTCAGAAACACAAATTTATTTTCACTGACTAAAATTCACTGCAGAATTAACGTGACTGAAAACATGTAGTTACAAATACTCGAGTGCTTTGAGTTTGGCAAAGTAAAATGATACATCTCCGTTCAACCCGCTGAATGAAAGGTGTCTGTGTAAACATCCAAAAGTTCAGATGTCATAATTCAGACAAAAGTGCTGTTTATACTGAAAGCATACCTACGATGTTGGTGATATCGCTTAGCGCATCGCGTGTATCTCCGGGCATAGACATTGTGAAGTACCAACGAGGATCTTCAGCAGGCAGTAGCGGCAGGCAGCAGGGTTTCCTCCAAGATAAGATATCTGGGTACAGATTTAAGTGAATATTTGGTTTGACACAGAACTAATTTGACATTATGTGTCCAATACAAATTTAATAGATTCGTAAATTGGCATACCTTGCATCAAAATTAAGTCGGAAACATATGTTATCTATGTTAGTTATAAGCTGTGCTAGTAACTGAATCTGTAACCAGAGTACCAGACAGAACACATGACTGGAACTTCAAAGCATAAAAGTCAAGGAGGACCACATAGTAGGATCTTAAAAAAACATGCAAGGGAGGTATATCTTTTTCCTCTTTCCTTCTACTTATTTTTCTTTTATATAGACAGACCCCAAAAGTGAGTACTGATACGTAGCTCAAGCATTCATTATAGTCATGCAATGAAATTCGGAACAATTAGAACAAATCAGGATTATTGATCATGGGATAGTTACTCTTGTCCCATCTGAATACTAAACTTTTGGTTTTGGTAAATTGAGTTGTATATAGAATTCTATAGTACCCAGTTCACAAATAAAGGAATTCTGACATTTGAAACACATGAATATTATTTAGTATTTTTTTATATCAGTCAAGTTGTAGTGCTGTACACTGGCACTGATACATATTGATCAAGAATGAAAAAAATATTGTCGACATCTAATCCATTAGATGGTGGAAAAAAGAAGTGACTTCTTATATGAAAAAACTTGAGAAAGAAAAAGGGCTCTATATTTACGAAGATACTTTATTTGAACTCAATGCAATTTTTTTTTTGCATATTATCAGATTCTAGCACATGACTAAAACTGAAACTGAAACCAGACAGAGCACATGTTTTAGTCTTGGCAGCAAGACGTTTAAGGAAGAATGAAAACACAAATAGCATAGATCCATCATCCTAGATTTTGAACCTAGGATCATTTTAATACAGGTGGATTCTGAAGGATAAGTACTAAATAGTTGTCGGGTTCATAAATCCGGGATTCCTCGCGGACCGGCTTCCCCGCAAAGGCTCGGCCCAAGCAGATAGCGCGCAACTCATGGGCCGGCCTAAGAGTCTAAACAACAGGCCAGAAGGGAGATCAGTAACTGACCGGAAGGTCTAGCCAAGGAGGAGCAGCGCTTGTCTGTCAACTCCGGCCCACCTCTCCGACCAGAGCGCTCACTTCGATCTCCAGCCGCCTCCGGACGTTCTCTCCGACCAGAAGGCCCGGCAAAGCACTACCTCCGACTTCGACCGGGGGATGCAAAGACCCTGCTCGTTGCTCTTCTCCGACTGGTGCAACCAGAGCTGACTGGGACCAACCGACCGGGGACGCCTACCCGGAAAGGACCAGGGAACAAACGGAGAAGAGCAGGGCAAGGCGCACAAGTCAAACCGCGATACTAGGGACCATACCCTGTACACCTGTAGGAACGGTACTCTAAAACTGCCCTAACACAAACAGTGTTGTAGGCGCCGACTTTTTACCTACAGTATTGTGGGCGTCATTGACTCCCATACGGTAAGGCTCCCCCATATGCCTCCAGGCATCGACAGTGTTGTGGGCGCCGAGATTTACCGTACCGAGTGAACATGGTGAAACTCCTCACATGCCTCTGGGCATCAACAGTATATGCAGGTACCGACATCAGCCATACCCGAACAAGGCGACGTAACCTCCCACATGCATTTGACATCCAATAGTGTTGTGGGTGCCTACCATCATCTTGTACCCGCCGGCGTGGGTAGCAAGGCTTAGAAGCATACGTACTCCCTCCCTCTCACTTGTAAGGCCATCCCCTTCATCTATAAAAGGGGATGTGCTCTCTCTAAAGAAACTCAGTTAACTGAAGTGGACTCAAGTCATTCTAGATTCATTAGATCGACCAAAGTTCACTAGCTCACCACCACAGAACCGCCAGGTTTGGACCTCAAGCATACGCTTGAACACTTAGCTCATAGCGGAGTTCCTGTCGCTCTCGGCCCTTCCGGCCAGAGCCGACCGAACCTCTTGTACACCCTATATTTCTCCTTCTTGTTTGTAACCCCACTGTAAACTTCGAGCACCTGGGCTCAGGAATAAAGTCACCGACCAACTCAAACTGGACGTAGGGCACGTTGCCCAAACCAGTATAAACCCTTTGTCATTGAGTGCTAGGCCACCTCCGATCACAACGTATGACAAAACTATAAATATTTACTTGTTGGTCACTTTCTGCACCGACAGTTGGCGCCGTCCGTGGGGAAGACGCTGTACGTTCAACACTTTTTGGTCATCAGATGGCCCACTTTTCTGCCACCATCACCATGGCGGGCTCAGGCGATACGATTCGCTTTGTCTCACTCGAGTTTCCCACACTCTCACATGTTGGGATGTGGGTTCCACCCATCTTTGAGCCATCCTAGGCCTTCCTCTTTGGAAGCCTGAACTTTGTCACCGATCGGCTCGGCATACTACACCTCCGCGAGGAAGCTCTCGTTCCGACGCCCATCGGAGGGGCACCCTCCATCGGCTTCAGGACGCTCGATGACTTCAACAACGCGGCATCTGTGCTTCATTCCAAGCAAACTCTCTGCTCAAACCCCATTGTAAGTAATATGTGTACTGTTATTTACTCTTTATTTACTATCTCCCGCCGATCATCCGAAGGGACCGTATTGCCCACGCCATGAACACCATACGATCGGTTCCCCTACGGCCTCGCATCCCCTGCGGATGCGTATGCTCAGGGGCTCCGAAGGATGCTGACGCCATCCCCCCTCACATCCGAATTTGTGGGAATGGCGAGCTATGCTCCCGCCACCTTCCACAAACTCTCGGATGATGAGGGTGAGAGCGATGGCTCTAGCATCGGCAATGTGGCACCTCACCACCGTTCGTCCCGAGAGTGCGCTATGGTGGACGCTCCGAGACAGCCACCGGTGGTTGTGGAATCTACGTAGACTCACACCCCTCCGGACCCGCGTGCGGGGCCCTCATGTCTATCCAAGTGCACGGCGAGGAATTATGACAACGGCGGCAGAACCAGCCGCCGCCTACGCCGGCGCGCTCGGTACAGCACGTTGCGCCCCATGCGCATGGCCCGGCGGGCGGCGCCTGGGGTCGCTCCTGCCAAGTCCAACATGACATCATGAATGAGGGAAACGATCTCCCACAGTTTGCTCGGGCTAGCTAGAACATCGCTGTTGCAGCAATGCTTCTGTGTGGCGTTCCTAAGCCCATCGACCCCTATGAGCGGACAGTCTATCGAAACCTCTGAGTTCTAGTAGAAGCCACTGTTGTTCAACAGGCGGAAAGCTCCGCTTTGCGACTCCGACACACGCCCTCTCTCCCCACCGGGGGAACAGGGACGCATCAGACGGATCGCTCCATCCACTCGCCGCTACAGCCGCTAGGTGCGGCTCAGGGGGCGGCAGCCGCGCCTCGGTCCGATTGGGCGCCTGCTCCACACCGATCGCCGGTACACGAGCGGCCCGGTCCGCACTAGGACACTCGCAGCGTCATCAACAACTGGCATCGGGCCCAACACGATGATGACATCCACCGGGTGGCGGCAAGAGCAAGCGACACGGATCCCAGCCAAACCATTGAGGGGAGCGGTGAAACACGCCCCAGGCACGGTCGCCGGTCGGACGATCAGAGTCCCAACCCTAAGGGTCCGGGGCCACGAGCCTTTGACCAGCATATCCGGAGAGCGCCATTCCCATAGCGCTTCCGACCGCCCACCAACATCACCAAGTACACAGGGGAGACAAACCCTGGTATTTGGCTCAAAGATTTCTGGCTCACCTGCCGAGCTAGAGGGGTGGATGATGACTATTTCATCATTTAGTATCTCCCTATCTGCGTGGGGAAACATGTTCGGGCATGGCTTGAATTCCTCCCACACAACAGCATCTACGACTGGGTGGACCTCAAGAGGGTCTTCGTCAGGAATTTCCAGGGGACATATGTCCACCCTAGGAACTCCTGGAACCTCAAGAGTTGCCAACAGGAGCCTAATGAGTTCCTGTGGGACTACATCCGTAGGTTCTCCCAACGATGCAACCCCTCTCTGATGTCATCGACGTGGACGTCATCAACACATTCCTCTCTGGGACGACCTGCGAGTCCTTGATCCACAAGCTTGGATGCCTGAAGCCCCGTACCACCCGTGACCTGCTTGACGTCGCCACTAACCATGCCTCTGGCGAGAAAGCGGTCGGAGCGGTCTTCAATGGGGGCGGGGACAAAGGCAAGGCCAAGCGCATGGACCAAGATGAGGGCCCCTCCACACAGAGGGGCAAGAAAAACAAAAAGGACCGGCGCTGATCGGATAACACCGTGTTGGTCGCCGCAACTAACCGCACGGGCAAGCAGCCCCAACAAGGCATGCCTGACCACTTCAACAAACTCATGGATAGCCCGTGCACCAACCACGCCTACCCCATCGAACACCTCTACAAGGACTATGAGCTCCTCAAACATTTCCTACGATAGTCTAGTAGGCCAAAAGAAGGGGATGGCAAAGAGGCGACAACCAAGAAAGGAGGCGCGATGGGCAAGGACGGAGACGGTTTCCCTGACGCTTATGAATGCATCATGATCTTCAGCGGATCCAACATCGTCTGGTCCAAGCACCAGCACAAGGTGCACTATAGGGAGGCATGCACCACCGAGATGGCCATCCCCTCCTTCCTTAGCTGGTCAGAATATTCGATCACCTTCGATCAGAGGGACCACCCCTCCCACGTCGCGAGACCAGGACGCTACCTACTCGTCGTCGATCCCATCGTCCGCAAGAAGCGCCTCACTAGGGTGCTGATGGACGGAGGTAGCGACCTCAACATCCTCTACGTCGACACCCTCAATGCCATGTGCATCCCCCGATCTGAGCTCCGCCTGGCGGGCTTTCCCTTCCACGGGTGATCCCGGGAGCACAGGCATACCCGCTCGGGCAGATCGACCTGCCCGTCACGTTCAGCAACCGAACCAACTTCCGCTCGGAGGTCCTCACCTTCGAAGTGATGGACTTTCTAGGGTCCTACCATGCCATCTTGGGGCAGCCATGCTATGCCAAATTCATGGCAATCCTCAACTACACCTACCTCAAGCTAAAGATGCCGGGACCAAATGGCGTCATCACTATGAGCAGCGCCTTCTCGCACGCCTTAATGTGCGACCACGAGCACTACGAGCTCGCCACTGTGGTCGTCAACTCATCCGACCTCCTACGACTTGGGGAACCGTCGATCCTGGTAGTCCTAGACTACAACAAACCAACCTCTTCGACGGCCTTCCATCTGCTCGAGGAAACCAAGGCGGTGGGGGTCGACCCCACCGACCTGGCCAAGATGGTGCGGATCAGGACCTAGCTCTCGGCCAAATAGGAATGCGAGCTCATCGACTTCCTGCACGCCAATCGTGATGTCTTTACATGGTAGCCCTCTGACATGCTAGGCATACCGTGGGAGGTCGTCGAGCACGCACTGTGCCTCATCCTAGGCTTGAAGCTCGCCAAGCAATGCCTGTGCTATTTCGACGATGAAAGGCGCAGGGCCATAGGCAAAGAGATCACCAAACTCCTGGTGGCTAGATTTATCAGAGAGGTATTCCACTCTGACTGGCTTGCCAATCCTGTTCTTGTTAAAAAGAAGACCAGGAAATGGAGAATGTGCGTTGATTATACTGGCCTCAACAAAGTGTGCCCAAAGGATCACTTCCCTTTGTCGCGCATAGACCAGATAGTTGACTCCACCTCAGGTTGCGAGATCCTCTCCTTTTTGGATGCCTACTTGGACTATCACCAGATGACGATGAAAGAGTCTGATCAGCTTGCAACCTCGTTCATCACCTTGTATGGTTCGTACTGCTATGTAACCATGCGATTCGGCTTGAAGAACGCTGGCACCACCTACCAAAGGTGCATGCAGCAATGCTTCGCCGACCAAATCGACCCGCTCGATCAGCCTGATCAAGCTGAGCGGCCAAGACCTACTATCGCCGTCTATGTTGATGACATATTGGTCAAAACAACTCAAGCTTGCGACCTGATCACAAACTTGGCCACAACATTCGCAAACCTCCGAAGGTTCAACATCAGGCTGAACCCAAAAAATGTGTTTTTGGGGTTCTGAAGGGGAAGCTACTTGGATACATTGTGTCCGAGCATGGCATCAAGGCCAGCCCTGAAAAAATCATGGCCATCTCCAACATAGGTCCCATACGCAACGTCAAGGTCATACAAAGACTCACCAGCTGCCTGGCTGCTCTAAGTCGATTCATCTCCTGGCTCGGCGAACGGGGGATGCTACTTTACAAGCTCCTCAAAAAGACGGACACTTTTGTCTAGACTAAAGAAGCTCAGCAGGCCCTGGAGAGCCTCAAAACGTCTTTGACATCAGCCCCGATCCTCATCGCTCCCAAACGAGGAGAAGCCCTTCTCCTCTACATCATGGCCAGCAACCATGTGGTAAGCGCCGCGCTGGTCGTCGAAAGGGAGGAGCCGGGACACCAACTTAAGGTCCAGCGGTCCGTATACTTCATCGGGGAAGTACTCACCGACCCTAAGGTCCAGTACCCCTAGGTGCAGAAACTCCTATATGCTGTGCTAATGGCGACCTGAAAGCTCCTGCACTACTTCACTGACCACAAAGTCACGGTCGTCACTTCATACCCACTCGGAGACATCATCCGCAACTGTGACACCACGGGATGGATCTCTAAGTGGGCACTCGAACTCATGGGCCACGACATAAGGTACATCCCATGTACCACCATTAAATCTCAGGCTCTCATGGATTTTGTCATCGAATGGACAGAGGTACATCTACCGACCCCAGACGTCACCCACGAGTACTGGACAATGTACTTCGATGGGTCCATAATGGCGCTCGACTCAGGGGCTAGACTGGTTCTGATCTCTTCAGACGGGAGTAGGCTCCGCTATGCCATCTGCCTCCACTTTTCAGCCTCAAACAATGTCGTGGAGTACAAGGCCCTCATCAACGGACTACGCATAGCCATCAAGCTCAATGCTATGTGACTCTACGTTCGCGGTGACTTAGAGCTAGTCATTGATCAGGTCATGAAGGAGTCCTCCTACAAAAGCCCCCTCATGGTAGCATACTGCCAAGAGGCGTGCAAGCTCAAGGACAAATTCCAGGGGATCGAGCTACATCATGTCCCTCGAAGGGACAACTATGCCACCGATTTTCTTGCGATGTTGGCCGCCAGGCGGGATCCATCCACAAGCAGGGTCTTCATCAACGATGTCCATGAGCCATCTGCCCATGTCATGGAAGGTCTGATCTAGACACACCCCGATGCCTAGCCGGTGCTCGGGGGCTCCGACCCCGACGCCAAGCCAGCACCCGGGGGCTCTGACCCCAACGCCAAGCCAACGCTTGGGGGCTCCAATCCCAGTACCCCATGATGACATCACCCGCTAGCGTCGCCGTATTGGCACTCGATCAAACCGACTGGCGAGCGCCGCTACTCGCCTTCCTCCTTAAGGAGGTTCTCCCACCCGAAAGGACTGAAGCCCGATGGATCTCTCAACGCGCCAAGACCTTCGTCGCGCTCAGTGACGAGCTCTACAAACAGAGTCTATCAGGGGTGCTCATGAAGTGCATCCCCACCAACCAGGGGAAGCAACTCCTCCTCAAGGTCCATGTCGGGATTTGCGGACATCACGCGGCCCCAAGGTCGCTGGTCGGAAAAGCCTTTCACCAAGGTTTTTACTGGCCCACCACGCTACGAGATGCAGAGGAGGTCGTCCATAGGTGTGAAGGATGCCAGTTCTACACTCAGCAAACCCATTTGCCGGCACAGAAGCTCCAAACCATCCCCATCATCTGGCCATTCACGGTCTAGAGCATCGACATGGTGGGACCCCTCAAAAAGTGCCCAGGTGGCTTCACTCACCTACTCGTAGCAGTCGATGAGTTCACCAAGTGGATAGAGGCCAAGCCCATCACCAACATCCATTCAGAAGAGGCAGTCAAATTCTTCCTCGACATCATCTACTGGTTTGGCATTCCTAACTGTATCATCACCGACCATAGGACTAACTTCACCGAAAGGAAGTTCCTAGACTTCAGTGATGGATACGGCATCAGGATCGACTGGGCCTCGGTCAAACATCCACGAACTAATGGTCAGGTCGAGCGTGCCAATGGCATGGTCCTCCAAGGACTTAAGTTACACATCTTCGACCGACTCAACAAATACGTTGGGCGATGGGTTGCAGAGGTCCCAGCGATCCTCTAGAGCCTGAGAATGACCCCAAACCGATCCACTAGGTTCACACCCTTCTATCTGGCCTACGGAGCTGAGGTGGTGCTACCCTCCGACCTCGACCACGGCGCCCCAAGAGTTAAGGCTTTCGACCATGACCGAGCCGCGAAGGCTTAACAAGACGCAGTCGACCTACTCAAAGACTCCCACAAGACGACTGTCATCCGTTTCGCTTGCTACCAACAAACCCTACGTAGGTACCACAAAAGGAAGATCAGGGGGAGGATACTCGAAGTCGGCGATCTCGTACTCTAGAGGACCCAATCAACGAAGGAAAAACACAAACTCTCTCCACCATAGGAAGGGCCCTATACGGTGACCGAAGTAATCTGACTAGAGGACAACAATGGCAATGTTCTCACCAACACTTGGAACATTGAACAACTACGTCGTTTTCCCCCTAAAATTTGGTCTTACCACTTTTTAGTCAAACCTACCCCTGTAAGGCGTCCCAGCCCGAACACTTTCAGCTTGGGTCACTCGAGGGCTCCATGGGCGTACAATACTAAATACTACCTCTCTTTTTTACTCTCTTTTTTACTGTCACATGGTAAACAACTTCATCCCCAAATGGAAGCGCATTTCTTTTCCTTTAATTGTCCTATGTAACTTTGTTCTTACTCCTAAACCGAACACACCCTGCCACGACCTACGGTTATGAGCAGTTGAGCCCCACGGGCCATGCCCTGGCCCTTAAAAAAGCTATAGCTTATGGAACTAACGGGCAGGTGCGAAAAAGAAAGGACAAAAACAATAGCTATGCTAGGATAAAAACAAGGATTGGATAGCAATTCTATCGCAAGAGCAATACTGATGTATTCATCGATACAAAAACTGTTCACATGGGGACTCACCCACAAACTCAACTATTACATTTTCTACTACTACTCCAAGTACTACTGTGGTCGCTCGACGACATCGTCAAAATGCCACTGGACATAACCACCACCGCTGGGGCACCGCCCGGTTCTACTCCCTCGACTCCGGCGAACACTGCGGATACCTCAAGGGACCTACCCGGTTCTGCTCCCTCGACTTTGGCAAGCGCAACGGGTACCTCAAGGATGTCACACCCATAGATGCTCAGCAGAAGAGCATGGAGCTGCTGACTTTCTCATGCAGTCGAGGTAGCTCCTGGGCAAGGACGCCGCTACTGACGTATGGCCGCCATGGCTGGAAGAGATCTCATCAAACCTTGTGAACTGGCCAACCTGAGCAGCTGCAGGCACGGAACCCTCCACCAGCATGATCCTAAGCGACCTCCCCTCCGACAAGGCTCGCCCAGTGAAGATCCACTAGAGAAAGTCCACACATGGCTCCATCCCCAAGAAGGCCTCACAGATGAATCCACTGCACCACCCCCTTCGTCGAAAGCCGCCCCTTCTTAGGCAAAGATGGCCAGCACCACCCTGGGTAGCCCCTAGCTTGACATCACGCTCTGGATTCATGAAAGGATCTATAAGTCCTCCCCCTCACTTACCCTCTCTCTCACTCAGGAACCACCACGGCATATAGGCACTCTCGGTGAGAAGGAAGGAGGAAAGACAACAGTTGGAGAACAGGCAAAAGGACTACGACGGAGAGCCTCTCATGCCCCCTATTTAAGGAGAAAACATGATAGGTCGAAGAGGGCCAAAAGATCAGAGCGAAAAACTCTCTCCCTTCTCCCATTCAATGCGGATGGGAAAATGATGGGACACACCCTGATTGATAGGACACACGCTGACCGACAGAACGCTGCCTGGTCAAGTGAAACGCCGCCAGGTGAGACAAGACGTGGCCTGGGTATGGCCCACCACTATCGCACAACCGGGCATGAAAACCAAAGCGTCACCACACGTAGGCAGCTCTCCGCATCCCTAGGCGGGACATGGAAAGACCCAAAATGGGATCTCCGCCGGAAGAGACCATCGGACCTCCTAAGTCGATCGAATAGCTCAGAAAAACACACCGAGAGACAGGTAGGGAGCGAAGGGACGCCCCATGTAGGCCATGCCGACTCCGTCACGAACGATGGGCATGGGTCTCGGTCAGACACTTCCGACTGGAGCTCTTCAAACCCCGTCACTCGAGTCATCAAGGTAACACTACCGACCCCCGCTATTTCTTTATAAATCATTTCATACATCCATACGCGCATTCATTCCATACGCTCGTGCCCCCCAGACGATTCGGGCCCTGAACCACCCGGGGGCACGAGAACTAAGCATCGCACATGCAGCGAAATGCATCACAATGCTCCGTGTTGCGTCACGAAGTGGCGGTTGCCTCATTCGACATGAGCAGCGACAGAGCCAGGGGAGAAAAATGCAGATGAGCCCTGTGTAGCCCTCGCCCAGTCTAGTAGATAGGGTCATCTCAACCTTCTCGTTCAACCCCAAGCCTCTGCCAAGCCCACAGAATCTCCATCGAGGGGAGGCCATTAGGCCACCCGGGTCGGTCTTCGGAACGACCCAAGCATCTGCCGGGTTGTAGGTAAAGGAGTAGTGGAATGTCACAAGAGGGCTATGTTGACCCCGTCTCGAACGATGGACCCGAATTCCACTAGATCATACCCGTTAGCGAACTCACCGAGCGCGTCACTCGAGCCCGAGCGATCAGGACAAGCGACAAAACTTAGCCCCTCCGGTTGTGAGGAACCGAGGATAGGGTAATGCACATGACTCAAAACTGACCCCTACTAAGGCCCAACGGGGCTCGAGGGCTCAAGACAAAAATGCCTGGGTCTGTGACCCCGAACTCGCCCCATCCGGCTACGTTTCGACTGCACTCCAAAAACACCTGGGTCTACGACCTCGAACTCGCCCCATCTGGCTACGCTTCGACTGCACTCCAAAAACACTTGGGTTTGTGACCCCGAACTCGCCCCATCCGGCTACGCTTTGACTGCACACCAAACGCCTGGGTCCGCAACACCGAACTCGCCTCATCAGGATCCACGAGCTCCGGCTCGCCTGATTCCTAAACTAACTAAACTAACTACCTCGGCTGCATAGGCTACGCCGAGGCCAGGATCCACGACTCCGACTCGCCCAGTCCCACAGTGCGCACCGACGCCAGGACCCGCAAGCTCCGTCTCATTTGATCCCTAAAAACTAATTGTCTTAATCCCACGGTGCACACCGATGCTAGGACCCGTCTGCGACTCTGACTCGTCCAATCCCACAGCGCGCACCGACGCTAGGATCCACGACCTCCGTCTCCCCCGATCCCTAAAAAAGTAAACACCATGGCTGCGCAACGATGCCTTGGTTAACAACTCCATATTGACTAAAAACACGCACACACGCCCGCTGACAAACACCCCAGATGATTTTGCCCAAATCGCCCGGGGGCTCGGGGGCTACACCCGCGGGTGCGCTCGCACGCACCCGCTAACGAAACAAAAAACTTCCCCCGCTGGCAACACGAAAACCCCTAAGATGGTTCTGCCCAAACCGCCCGGGGGCTCGGGGCTACACCCGCGGATACGCTCGCATGCACCCGCCATCAAGGCAAAAATCCCCCAAACGATTCTGCCTGAATCGCCCGGAGGCTCGAGGGCTCCTGTCGGGTTCATAAACCCGGGGTCCCTCGCAGACCGGCTTCCCCGCAAAGGCTCGGCCCAAGCAGACAGCGCGCAACTCATGGGCCGGCCCAAGAGTCTAAACAATAGGCCAGAAGGGTGATCCAGTCACCGACTAGAAGGTTTGGCCGAGGAGGAGCAGCGCCCGTCTGTTGACTCCAGCCTACCTCTCCGACCGAAGTGCTCACTTCGACCTCCAGCCGCCTCCGGACGGTCTCTCCGACTGGAAGGCCTGGCAAAGCACTACCTTCGACTCCGACCCCACGTCTCTGACCAGGGGATGCAAAGACCCTGCTCGCTGCTCTTCTCTGACTAGCGCAACCAGAGCCGACTGGGACCAACCGACCGGGGACACCGGCCCGGAAAAGACCAAGGAATAAACAGAGAAGAGCAGGGCAAGGCGCACAAGTCAAACCATGATACCAGGGACCGTACCATGTACACCTGCAGGAACAGTACTCTACAACCGCCCTGACATAAAAGTGTTGTAGGCGCCAACTTTTTACCTATAGTATTGTGGGCACCATTGACTCCCATATGGTAAGGCTCCCCCCACATGCCTCCGGGCATCGACAGTGTTGTGGGCGCCAGGATTTACCGTACCGAGTGAACATGGTGAAACTCCTCATATGCCTCTGGGTATCAACAGTATATGCAGGTACCGACATCTGCCATACCCAAACAAGGCGACGTAACCTCCCACGTGCATCTGACATCCAACAGTGTTGTGAGCGCCTACCATCATCCTGTACCCGACGGCGTGGGCAGCAAGGCTTAGAAACATACGTACTCCCTCCCTCTCACTTGTAAGGCCATCCCCTTCATCTATAAAAGGGGATGCTCTCTCTCCAAAGAAACTCAGTTAACCGAAGTGGACTCAAGTCATTCTAGATTCATTAGATCGACCAAAGTTCACTAGCTCACCACCATAGAACCGCCAGGTTCGGACCTCAAGCACACGCTTGAACACTTAGCTCATAGCGGAGTTCATGTCACTCTCGGTCCTTCCGACCGGACCTCTTGTACACCCTATCTTTCTCCTTCTCGTTTGTAACCCCACTGCAAACTTCGAGCACCTGGGCTCAGGAATAAAGTCACCGACCGACTCAAACTGGACGTAGGGCACGTTGCCCAAACCAGTATAAACCCTATATCATTGAGTGCTAGGCCACCTCCGATCACAACGTACGACAAAACTATAAATATTTACTTGTTGGTCACTTTCTGCACCGACAATAGTGTTAATGTATTTGGCTGTGAAGCAAACCAATAATTCTTTCTGGGAAGAAGCAAACCAATAAACTGATGTTAGCATTAAGATTTTTAAATACGGATAGCTGCTTAGGCAACTTAATCATTTTTGCAATCATTAACTGAACAAAGCAAGCTAAAACTGAATCAGTCGCCACAACAGATCATATAGCTTCCAAGATCAAACTCGAACAACTAATTCCCAACTATACCACTAAAATAAGATGGCCGGATAATAAAAATTAGTCATGATGTTAGCATTAAGATTTCTAAATATGGATAGCTGCTTAGGCAACTTAATCATTTTTGCAATCATTGACTGAACAAAGCAAGCTAAAACTGAATCAGTCGCCACAGTAGATCATATAGCTTCCAAGATCAAACTCGAACAGCTAATTCCCAACTATACCACTAAAATAAGATGGCTGAATAATAAAAATTAGTCACGAGAGGATGTTCTTTCTGTTCATTATCAATTAGGAATTAGAACAATAAAAAAAGAATTTGGAAAAGAAGGGAAGGAAGCGCTAGCCTCAGAAATAAACAAAATAGCATCATTTGATGTTTCGCAGTTGGGTAAGCAGAACATGAAATGGACAAAATCCCATCCGCTGTAAAAATCCAAGGTGTCAGCACATACAGAAAATTGTGCAAGGACTTCAACAAAGCTCCATCCGACATAACTTAGGGAGGGGATGCTATATATGATAACCAAACAGATTAGTAGTACATATAGACTCATGAAGCATGATGGGGATAGGGAACGTCTAAGAACAGTTTTTTTGCCAATGGGGAAGTTGAGGCACAGAAACTTACACTGTCTTGAGAAAGCCTGTAGGAAAACAATGTCTCTGTTCGTGGTGCTAGTGGGGAGTAAAAAACATGCTTCCTCATTTCTCCGGTTCATGGAAGGCACCCAAAGAAGATAAATTGAGCAAAGCCAAAAACTAAACCAGATGTAGATCAGAAGGGACATTTTTTAAACAAAGATCAGAAAGAACATGGAAACTAAAGGAGAAGAAATGCACGCCTAAGTACCTGAGCTATCACCTAGTGAGCCTAGCGTGGCGGCAAGGGAGGTTGGCCGGGTCTGTCGATCCGTAGCTCCAATTCATTTGCTGGAGTTTGGGGAGAGATGCTAAGCACAGCGCAGCCACGGCCCCGAGCACGTCCGCCCCTCCCGTCCATCTCTGACCGCACCCGAGTCCCGATTTGTGCCCCTTCCCGAGGTCCACCAATGGCAGCTCTCATGTCCAGATGTAAGAGGAGCAGGATGAGGAGGCGGTGCCGACAGCTGCGGCAGATCAACGGGGGCAAAGGCAGGAAAGGATGGAGGCCGCGCGCAGCTGCCGGTAGGGCTGTGCGCTGCATCTGCCGCAATGCAGGTAGGGAAGAGGAGAAGACGAGGAGGCAGAAGCGGAGGCGCCGAGGTGCGGCTTTCTGTTGTGGAGGCGTTGTGACTTCCTCCTCTCCTCCGCGAAGGGCGTGGGCGGCGTGCGAGGAGGGCGCGGGGGTGAGAAGCTAGGCATCCCACATCTAATCATGGTCATCGGATTTGGTTTAGGTGTTTTATTAGCCCTTGGTTTTAATGCAGATGAATTACTGTGTGCATTTTCCTGGGTGCACAATGGTTGGAGGCTCTCAGTGGGGGACTTTTTTCTAAGGGGACCTAGTACAATTTTAATTAGTCCATTATAGTAGAGATAGAGCTGAAGCCACACAAATACGATCCAAAAGATGCTAGGCCAATGTATGCAAAGCACAACACTGGAAGATTCCATATGAAAGCACTCCAAAGATCATACCCTGTAGTTTCTTTAGCAAAAGCTAGAAGATTCACTGTCAAAGCAAAATGCATAGGAAAAAAAAGAAAGGCATTCAAATAAAAAACAGAAATTGTGTTCTGATGGGTTCAATCGGTACTATAACATGGCACTGCTATCCAATCTGACATCACTTATAACATCGGCTTGCTGAAATTTGACTGAATTAGCTGAAAACACTGTTATAGCTGGATTGTTGTAAGAGAAAAACACTGTTCTGGCTGAAAAAACAAGCTGAATAGTGCGGATTATAAGGTAAGCCGAACGGGCCTGTAACTGACGTGCCAGACAGCAATTATTTCTTCTGATTCGATACAGTGACCACGTAGAGAAAGAGTCCAGTATCAGCTAACCTTGTATAACTTTAAACTGATGTTTGAAGTCGATAGATTTAAAGCAATTTTAATGAGGTAACACCACACTCTATGGTGGTATCTTCTTGTTTATCCACCAGAGATACCTAGAGTGGCCCACACAATATTATCCAAGAAACAGAAAAGAGCATGCCTAGAATCTCCATTTATCCACGTCCACTTAATCCAATTAGATACTCCCAATCCTTTCTTCTTTGTATCATTTATGATCACACCTAAAAGTGAGCATTTCATTCTGCATAAAAAGCTACTCCCTCTAATCTTTTTTGTTTGAGGCTGGTTAGTGCAAAATTGAACTTACCAACGTCAAACATAAAGGAAGGGAGGTAGTATCAGATAAGTGGCATTGAATATTGAATCACAACATGTAAGCAGACACTAATATATAAAAAAAAAAACTCTCATAGTCCTATTCATCCTTGATTTTCTAGAGTGCACAATTCACTATCTGGGAAAGATGCAGTCTCTAGTAAATACAAGGTTTTTTTTTCCATAACGGCATAGCCAAATTTCATTACTTGACAGCAACGAAATTACATGAGTTTGTTTAGAACGAAAGATAAACCGAGCCAAGCAGAGGCCACCTTGGAATGAACACACAGGGTTCATCCAACTGGCACTACAAAACCATCCAACAAGCGTTTAACTTCGCCCAGTACATAAACATAGAAGAAATCAAACATAAGGCTTCAGTAGGAGTCTTTACTCTTTTCCCATCAAAGCAGACACCGTTTCTAGTCTTCCATATAGCCCAGCAAACGGCAGCTAGCCCCACAAAATATACATGTCTGCCACCTGGTAAGCACCACTAAATACAGGCCCAGAACTGAATGATAGAAGTAGGTCTCACTGATACCCCAAATTTGTATGCCAATATGCTCCAGGTATGCTCACAGGACAATAAAAAAAGAGGTGTTGCACCGATTCTCCTTCTTGACAAAAAGCACAGTTAGGACTGCCTTTCCATTTCCTTTTGAGAAGATTGTCTTTGGTCAAAATAGCATTTTGCAGCGTTAGCCACATAAAGATCTTGATTTTCAAAGGTACTTTAGCCTTCCAGATTTGGCTATAGTAAATACAAGGTAATTTTGCCAATACAAGAAGTTATGCCACCAGAATCACCACTAAATCAAATACAGTTCACTATAAACAAGCTGAAGCTTCTTTGTGAACTGACAAAAGAAATGAAAGGAGAAAGAAGTGCATCTCACAAATGAAATAAAAAGTGATATGTGAATATATGTAAAATTTCACAAATTAATTATGATAACAAGATTACACACATGATGAAGCAGTGAAAAGTCAAAATCAGAAGTCCACACATGTTAGGAGGCCATAGTAGACTAGCAGCAATGAATGTGATACAGTTTAACTAATGAACAGATTTTACCAACTTTCTTAATAAGGGAAAAACTAATGAGAAACCAAAGTTGCTACGGAGAAACTCCATGATATTCCTCCTCTCCCTGATAAACTCACTTCTTTCATCCTTACAATTCTACTCTCTCTAGTATAAATTTTAGATAAGGACTGGCCAAATTTTGAAACTGACTACTAATAGAATCTAAATTATTCATTTTTTTTGGGGGGTGGGGGAATCATATTATAAATTTGCCTTAAAAATACTTTCACAATCTCATATATATTGTAAAAGAAAATAGTGGTTGAAGAACATGCCAGAGATCATGTTATGCTTATGTCCAAAACAAGTACTTTTTATTGGAGAAAGGAACTTGCAACATTTAGTAGAAAACATAGAACATCAGAGCTAATTTCGATGTCCAGTGGATAGATCAAAGCTAACAATCAACAGTAACTTCCAGAATGTCTAGACTGATAAAGTGATAATTGAGTGCATACCCAGTTACCCAGACAACAGACAATACACTGGCTTTTCTTAAATACTTTGTGCTTCATGAAATTGGATAGCATGCAAAAGAGAGAATACAGAAAGCCAAACTGATCGAGGAAGCCACAAGTCTGAGTGATAGCAAAAGGCTATAACGTTATCATAGTGCACTTGAGGTTGCTGTACTGTGATTCCGGTCTAGAATGATTTCAGTGGTAGGTTGGGTTTCGAATAACAGCCACAATCATTGTTATCTTAGCTGGATTTGTACTAAGCGGCGGTTAATCAGGCTAATCAATTTTAAGTTGATCTGAGGAATTCAGATTCATCTTGAACATGACTAAGCCACAAAAGCCCAATATAATTGGCAGGGAACTTCATGAGGAAAAGGCAATGTGAAAGAACCATTGATGCACACCTACTCAGCAAGCATTGGTATGCATTGCTTTGAAATCCACTAATCTTTCAACGGGGCCCCATCATGATTGATTCACTGCCCAAGATTTTTGCTGGGTCAACACGAATTTTTTACTGCACCAGAGGCACAGATTACGTAATCCGGCACCGCTCTCTTGTCATCATAGAACGCAATCGGAGATCACCATCCATGTCTATTACCAAGCTATCAAGCAGACAAAAAAAAAAAAACAAATCATCAGAAGGTTGCAGGGAACTCCACGTCTGTGTATAAGATAACCTAAAGCCCATTTTGTAGTTGTGTGTTCCCCTTTTTCTTTTTCTCTTTTGATAAAATGTGCTCCCCTTTTTCTTGATTGGCACAGGCTAGCAGCCTAGTAGTAGTACTGTCTAGTTTACTCTTTGTGTCACGCAATAATGGAGAACAGGAGGAAGTGGGGTTGTTGGACAATCAAAAGATTTGAACAAAAGTTACACGTGCCACCAAATCAGCTCGGAATAAATGAAATGAAGATGCAATATAGCAGGAGAAGCACGAACCGAGTGTAGGGTATGGCCGTGCTTCGTGTTTGCAACTGACGAAAAGGCCTCCATGACCAACACAAGCTGCACACCCACATTGACATTCTGCAAGCATTACCACTATGACTCGGCAAGGAACTGCGCCGACAAATATAGCCTGCCGGTACAGCGCACTTGCCACCCGGCCACTAGCGCTGGCCGGCCAGCGGTCGGTCGACAGTCGACGGTGCCGCGGACCGGTCATTCCTCTCAAGAGGCGGAATCGCAAAAAACGGAGGGGTTAGAACTTACAGCCACATGAAACAAATAGTCAATAGCGAGATGGCGGTGGAAGCCAGCGCTGCGCAACTCGCCTCGCCGGAGTGAAACATCTAGTCAACAGCGAATAGAAAACTATCGGTTCCCGCGGCAGTGCGGCACGCCGCGGTCGGTGGTGTACTGGGCGGCGGCGTCTCGGGCTCTCGGCCGTCGGCACTAGGCAAGCTCCAGACGGGGAAGAAACGAAAAAAATCCGGCGCCTCTGGTGGTCGTGCGGGAGTGAGAATGGGCCGATGGGCTGCCATGTGCTGTGCGCCGAGCTAAACGGGCGCTAAAGAGTCTGTACGAAATACAGAGACCCCCCAAAACGGCCTGCCTTTTTAGAGGACCAAAAGGCCTGGTCGGTAGTGCAGCCCAGAAACGATCGGCCCCGCATTTGAGAACCCCGTAGGTCGGAGGCTGCTCACTCGCTGTTAGTGCGGTGGTGGTTGGCATGCTTTTTTTCCTTCCCCGTGACAAGTGTGAGTAAACCTGCTTAAAAAAAACGAGAACCGAGAAGAACTCATCGGAACCGAAACCAATGTAACCGAAACCAAAATTTTCGGTCCTATGTCTGGTTCTAGTTCCCAGGAACCAAAATTATTACGGTTTATTCGGTTTCAGCACTCGGTTAATCGAATTGACCTAAAATAACCAAACTAAACTGTTGGACCTCTTGTTTTTTTTAACTGTAGGCTTGAATATTGCTCTATGCTTAATATTTGAGAGAACAATAACATATATGTGTTGTACTATTGTTTTATGCTGCATTGCTGTTTAAATTGTCCCTTTTGACTGCATGAAAATCAGGCAAAATACTATCGAAATTTGCAATTGAATGGGTTATTTCTTGGTTCCTGAAAAATTCGGTTCTATCGGTTAGAACCGAAACCGAACCAAATTAACCGAAACCGAAATTCCTCGGTTCTGTATTTTTACGGTAACCGATCAATCCCTTCTTCTCATGTAACCGAATTAGCTGAAGGACCGAAGAATCGAACTGAAAGCCCAGACTGAAGTGTGAGGATAGGATTTCGTCGGCCGAACGGCCATCAGAAAAACACCATCACGTGACCCCGCCTGTTGTTCGCTGCTGCGTGCACACGTCTATCCTTGTACGCCTCGTCCCGCCCCGCACATATACCTAGATTCAATCTAGTGAACGTTCACTTGATCTGGATCCAACGAACGATTCCCACCCGCGCTCTTTGCTCCTGCACGGCGAACAATGGAGCCCTCCCCAGCCTGCTGATATCAGCGCTCATGCAAGGTTAAAAAAGCAAAACAATTATTTCAAAATGCTATAACTTCTGAACAGTGTATCCATTTTCGATTCTGTCTACACCGATGTGTTCTACGTGACGAGGCGAACAAAACTAAACCCCAGTTGCATATGTTTCGAAGAGTTTTTTTTTTCTAATAGCAATTTATGTATACTAACTTATAACACATAACTTGTATCACATAACTTATAGGGGCTCTTGTGTTCTTGCCCCTACTTTGTTGTGAAATTATGATTTTGCCCTCGTTTTTCTAACTTTGTGATTTTGCCCTTAACTGTTCACAAGTCAACGCGATTTTGCCCCTGGTCAACGGTAAAAACAGGGGCAAATTCGCGTTGACCAGGGGCAAATTCGCGTTGACTTGTGAACAGTTAAGGGCAAAATCACAAAGTTGGAAAAACGAGGGCAAAATCACAATTGCACATCTGTGTAAGGGGCAAGAACACCATTTTTCCTAACTTATAATATATAACGTATGCGAAAAACTTGAAAACTCAAGAGTTAACTTATAACACATAACTTATATCACATAATTTATAACATATAACTTATGCAAAAAACTAAACTCTAGAGTTAACTTATAACATAACTTTTATCACGTAACTTATAACAAAAAAAATTTCTAGTAGCAATTTAAATATATTAACTTATAACATATAACTTATAACTTACAACATATGCACACAAGTTGTATGAAATAACTTATGTACATAAGTTGTGCTTAATAACTTTTATACATAAGTTGTGTTTTATAACTTTTGTGTATCTAAGTTTTAGTATAAGTTATAAGTTAATTCGTTACTTTGTGTGTTAATAATTTATATGTTTGCAAGTTTTAGCACAAGTTATAAATTAATCCATCCATTTGTGTTTAATAACTTTTTGTAAATAAGTTATATTTCATAACTCTTGAGTTTTCAAGTTTTTCGCATAAGTTATATGTATAGAAAAAAAATTCTTCGAAATATATACAAGTGGGATCTAGTTTTGTTCGTATTATTGCGTAGAACACATCGATATAGACGGAATTAAAATTGGATATACCGTTTAGAAGTTATAGCAATTTAAAATAAATATTTCGCTTTTCTCCGCTGCATTAGCGCTTATGTCATAGGCACTGTACAGCCGTGCGCGCATGCAAGTAGTCTCGCGCTGCTGCATACTACCAAATGGGGTAATAGGTGGAATTTATTTTTTCTCACAAAGGAATTAAAAGCTGTCGGAATTTCGTTCGTTTGTTTGGCGATGGATGAGCGTTCGCGAATTATCGTCGTCGGCATGCATACCCCGTTCCCGTCCGCCTCGCCCTGTCTGAAAGCTCTAGTTTGGTTTTGATAAATTGATAAAACCCTAAGTGTTAACTTAGTTTATCAAAGTGATTATGAGATAGGTGAAAGGATCAAGATGACCAAGAGAGGATGAATTGGGCTAATTCTAAAATTCTTTGCAATAATTAAACCCTACACTTAGCCCACTTCATCCCTTGTGCCTAGAAAGTGTTTCTAATATTCTACCGCACAAAAGCTTTTCAACCTAAGTTCCATTCCTACTCTAGCATGGTAATTCTATGAATGTAAAGACAAGAATTGAATTGCTTAAAGTAAAGAGAGAAGGAGGAACGCGGCGATGTTTTGCCAAGGTATCAGAGAGTCGCCACTCCACACTAGTCCTCGTTGGACCACCCGCGCAAGGGTGTAGCTCCCCCTTGATCCATGCAAGGATCAAGTGCTCTCTACGGGTTGATTCTTCGACACTCCATCGTGGTGAATCACCCACCACCGCTCACAACTTGAGTTAGGTCATCCATAAGCTCCACCGGATGATCACCAAACTCCTAATCACCATCAAGCCGTCTAGATGATGGCGATCACCAAGAGTAACAAGCAAGAACTCTTACTTGGCCACAACATGCCTAATAAGAAGGGCGGATGCACACTTGCTACTCTCTTTTCATTAATAAGGCCTCTCTCTTGGATTTTCAAATCACAATCACCTCACTAGGACTTTGCTCTCATTGGCACTCTCAAGGGTGTTTCTCAACTGTTGAAATGAGCAAAAGTTATCCCTTGAGTGAATAGATGAAGTATTTATAACCCCTCATTCAAAACAAACCGTTACGTGCCTCTGCGGGGTGATCGGACGCTCCGATCAGTTTTCTCCGTCACTGAGCCGTTAAGTTATGACCGGACACTGACCAGCGTCCAGTCATCACTGACTGGACATGTCCGGTCACAAAAACTACTCTCTAGAACCTTACTGATGTTGACCGGACTCTGGCATCCAACGTCTGATCACTTTGCTGCTCAGCATCCGGTCAACACTGATCGGACGCGTCCGATCAGGATTCTCCCTCTCTGGAACCTTACTGGAGTTGATCGGACTCTGGCACCCAGCGTCCGGTCACATTTCACTCAGCATCCGGTCGCATCCAGACAACTTCACCTTGTTCAAATGAACTAATCGGACTCTGCACCAGCGTCCGGTCACACCAGAACCAGTGTTCGGTCAATATTTGACCCTCCATTCACTTCCAACTCACAATCATATGTGAATGAAGTTCGCTCCAATTGATCTAAGGGCTAGTTCGGAGCTATCTATTGCTAGATTTGATAAGTGTGTACCACACCTAACCCACTAGACTCACCTAGATCAAGCTACCTATCTATACCCTTCTTAATAGTATGGTCAAAGAAAAAACAAAGTCCTAAACTACTCTAAGTATCTCTTCAACACCAAACGACACTTAGAACTAGTCCATCCTTAACCTTGTCGTCCATCCTTTGAAAACCAAAACGATTTCCATCGTAGGGGCATGACAACCATGATTGCCCAATTAATTGCTATTACCATGACCTAACTTAATTGCATCTACAAAACACACGTTAGTCACAGTAATCTTGTATTGTCATTAATCACCAAAACCCAACTAGGGGCCTAGATGCTTTCAATCTCCCCTTTTTTAGTAATTAATGACAATACAACCTCGAGTATGTAAAAGAGATGAGGTTTTCAACATGCTTGGTTCATATAAGCTTTTGACAATAAGAATAATAGAGTTAGGCAGGCTTATATGACCCAAGCCAACATGATGTACTCAATAGATATGAAATAAGCATGAGTACAAGTAATAAAGCTCATTTGCATCGGAGTAAAACGTGGAAGCAAAGCAAATGAGCATAATCAAGTGACATGACATATAAATAATTCAAAGTAGAGAGCACACATGTCACATATCACATAAATATCATATCACGTAGATATCACTATCACATAAATATCACGATCACACTTATGTAGTTCAATGCATGAAAGTAAGCATGAATGCATAATAATGTATCACACATAAAAATCCAAATATAATAGATAAGCTCCCCCTAAGTCTATCTTACTCGATCCCTCTCTCCCTTTAGCGTTAAACACCAAAACCTAAGGGTCGGTCGACGGGGCTAGAACAGACGAGTCGGGCACTGAGGTGCAATGAGCGATCTAGAACTGGGCAGCATCATCATCTGATCCTGAGCTCTGAGCAGTCTGACCCTCTATCGTTGGAAGTGACGCTGAAGCGGTCTAGGTCAGATCTAGAACTGGTGCGGCCTATGACTCTACAGGTATCACTGAAGCAGGCGGCTCTAATGATGCAACAGATGAAGGGAGCGTCTCTATAGTCCTAGTAATAGGAGCAACTATGGAAGGACTAGGGACATGTAGATCTGGCAGTGTGGGCTACCCTATCAACTCGCTGAAAGTGGCACCAAGGCTCCATAAAACTAGGGTATCTAGCACAAGCATCGATAAACTCTGAGCCGGTGTGAAGCCCGTATGTAGCAGTGTGAACTGTGGACCCTAGGCTATCACTGGCGAAGCAAACCACTAGGACACCTGCTCTGTAGGTGAAGCAAACTAAGTAGCAGTCTATCCTCGACTCTAAAGCCCACTAGGCTATGGAACTAGAGTCTGTGAAGTGGTGGCAGGTTGGCCGAGCTGAGGTGTAAGCTATGGCGGTAGAGCCCCAATAGCAGTAACAACATACTGCATGAATCCAAGTAACTGCTGCTGCATGAGGAGCTGTTGCTGCTGCTGGATAGCCTGTTGCTATCGTTGGAACTCATCCTATCTAGCCTAAACCTGTGCTAGAGCAACGGCTATCTCCTAGGCCTAGTGAGCCTGATCCTGCCTCATCCGCTTAAGAATAGCAAGGAGAGCGGGGTCTGTCTGCGGTGCAGGTGGAGCTGAGCTGGAGCCACTGGCCTCATCGTCATGTTATTGAGGAGGCATCTGAGGGATATCCTGGTAGTCATCATCTAAGCTGTCACTAGGGTCGCTCTCAACCATACCCTACTACTGAGCATCTAGCTGCTCCTCCTCTGTCGCTGCAATGCCCCTGATAGTTTCATCCTGCTGGGCTACAGTCTCTAACACCTCTAGGCGATGGCGTGGCTAGCTAGGTGTCCTCGATGCACTGTGGCGGAGCATCTGAGTCATGTTATAAGCTGGAAACTCTGTAGTAGCACTAGAATACTCTACCAACATCTCAGGAGGCCTCACTGTAACTGCCCTATGAATTAGAAAAGTAATCTAGTGAGCATACGGTAGCTGCATGTGACCTCTGAATCCCTCTGCAAGTGTATCCTCGATCTCAGAAAGAATGACATCCCATACATCAAACACAGTCTGCTACATCAGAGCGTTTAGTAGCCACAACTGAATGCAAGTCAATCCCTCGTGATATACCATCCTCGGTAGTAGGGTTCTCCTCATGATAGCATCAAGTAGTCTAGCTGTAGGAGTAAGATCTCTGGGTGTCCTGCTTGACCCCTCGCTGAATGGTTCTGTGAAGTAAGGTCGGATGAGATATGTGGGAGGCACAAGACCACCATGAGGGCATCTAGGAGGCTTTGTGTGTCCATAGCAAACCTCATGAATGCAGATGGGTGACTCCTGTAATCTGAGAATCTCTCTGACCCTGAAGCTCATCAGCCTGTAGTCGTGGCCTCTGAATGTAAAGTGAATAAATTTGTGGCCTGGGTCAATCCAAAGTGTAGCATAGAACTCACGGACCCATGATGGAACATATTTGCCAGTCCGTCCAAGTAAATCAGTCAACCTTGGTAGATAAGAAGGTGAGGGCAAATCTACTCTCCTGCTACTACAACAATGGCCTCAATAGAACAAACTCGTTGAGATCTGAAAGCCACCCCACTATTAAGATATGTATTATAGAAATCCTCCTACAGTGGTGTATAGAAACCCTCTGAGGCATGCTCATCCCTCCTTGGCGGGAACCGGTCCTCGAACTAAACAAATCTGAGCTGCTACACTTGCTTGGCCGTGGCGGCCCTCAAATCTAGATGAGTCACTAGAGGCAGACCCTATGGTCTAGGAGGTGGACAAGAACCCCTCCGCTGTGTCTCTACCCTTAGTGTCACCTAGGTATGAGTGCAACCAGAGCGGTGTAACTGTGGCTGAGGTGCCTGCTCTATCTCCTCGATCTGCTCTGCCTCCTGTGTCTGCTGTTGTGGCTCCCCCTGAGGCTAAGTCTCCTCTATAGCAACACACCGTCCCTCAAGCATGACAGTCCCAGCTGGACTACCATGATGATGCTCAACCTGCTCAATGGCTACCCTCTATGCTGGTGAAAGCTGATCTACAATTTGGACTCCACTTCGAGCACCCCCTCTCTCTACACGCTCTACTACGGCTACCACTACTGCTGCTCTCGCTGTATCAGCATCTGTATACTTTCGCTTCTTCGACATGATCTTCTTCATTGCCTTGCCTTTCACATCAGCAGGCAAGCAAGGTGGAGGCCTCGGATCCTCATCACCTAGACCACCTCCGGTGTTCTTCACACGTGCCATTGCTGGTGCTGGAAAGAACAACTGCCACTAACAAGAATCAACTGCCAACTCTCACTTTCGAGGCTTGGCCTTGATCCGTACTTGCGAGCTTGGCCTCAAGTTGACTGACACCTGCCAAAGTGACCTCAACAATACCAACTCGCTACATGATGGAATAGATTGGATATATGAATAATTTCAATATACATCTAGAGATACGAAACTCTAAGAAACAAGCAATAGGTACGAAATTAGAATCAAGGGCTTGCTACCTGACAAACCGGCGATCTAAATAGCGTAGGAATGAATCATGGAGAACCACCGGGGATCGCTTAGGGTTAGGGTTCAAGCGATGGCCGAGCAATGCAGTGAAGTGGCAATTGCAGACAAGGCTAGGGTATGGCACGACGGCTCTATTGCTGGGCATGGAAGCTAGCAGCTTGGGCGCGGGCAATGGCGTGGCACGGTGGCGCCGGGGCATGGGCACGGCGCTGCTGTGTGGCGGGGGGAGACGTAGTGTGGTGTGGGACTGCGGTAGCATGAGCAGGCGGTGCGAGACTACGGTGGCACGAGCAGGCGGCGCGGTGAGGGCACGACGGCTGCCAAGGCATGATGCGGGCATGGCGGCACAAAATTAGGGCGTGGGCTAGGGCGGCTGGGCGACGGTGGTGATGTCGGCGCGGCTGATTGCAAGATGGGGATTAGGTCAAACGCGGTGTGGTACGGTTATATGAGATGGCTCACCCATAATTGAAAAGGAAACATGAAAGAGTTGGAAACCCGCACGACTTCTATTGACTAAACACTCCGGTGGCAATGACCGGACGCTGCCACCCCAAGTTCGATCGACTCCAGAGAGGTCCAAAACCTCTCGAGTCGTGACCAAACATGTTCGATCACCACTGACCGAACGTAGCTAGAGTCCGATCGATCCTTAGATCTTCTTCTTCGCTTGACCGGACGTAGGGACGTCATCTGACCAGACGCAGGGAAAGAACTATTTCAGCGTTCGGTCACTCCTTCACAGTAATGGTTCACCACCTATGAACTGGTCGGACACTGGACTTCAGAGTCTGATGCACCATCCGGTCACTCTTTTTCAGCGGATCTTTAAAGTTCCTTCATGCTACCTATTCCCAATCAAGTCCCAACTTCAATACGACCCAAATAAACACCAATTGGGACTGATGTGAGTGACCTCTCTCAAACCCTCAAATTTTTCAAAGTATTTTGCCTTAGGCTATAATTCTTTTTAAGAAAATAGGCAATAAAAGGGTGATTGAAGAGAAACTACAAAACAACATTTATGCATATGCAATGCAATACTTGAAAGTAATTCTAGTTGCTTATCAAGTTTGATCCAAGGTTAAGCTTCTTCACACGCTTTTCGGTGGTTATCTTAACCATGTTAGACAAGCCCTAAATGCATTACCAAGAAGTAAACATGTTGTATATTACAATGCAATGCAAAGGACAACACAAGCTCATTTTCTAGTGAAGTTGCTAAAATCAAGCACATTGAGCTCATTCCTCAACCGACAAAATGTTGCCTCATCTAGCGGTTTAGTGAAGATATCCACCAATTGATCCTCGGTCCTTACACCTTCTAATGATATATCATTCTTAGCAACATGATCTCTAAGAAAGTGTTGAACCAGATTATTCACAAGGTTTACCGCACTCTCATCGTCACACAAAAGTGATACCTTTTCTAGTACTATACCATAGTCTAGCAAAGTTTGCTTCATGTAAAGTATTTGTGCACAACAAGCACCCGCGGCAATGTATTCTGCTTCGGCGGTGGATAAAGCCACACTATTTTGGTTCTTAGAGGACCAAGACACAAGTGATCTACCAAGCAAATGGCACTCTCTGAATGTGCTTTTTCTATCAACTTTGCAACCGGCATAATTCGAATCGAAATAGCCAACTAATTCAAATCTAGCTTCTTTGGGATACCAAAGGCCAATACTTGGTGTGGGCTTAAGATACCTAAGGATTCTTTTAACAACAATCAAATAAGCTTCCTTAGGATTAGCTTGAAATCTAGCACACATACACATACTAAACATGATGTCGGGCCTAGATGCGGTTAAATATAACAAGCTACCAATCATAGAGCGGTAGAGAGTTTGATCAACCATTTTACCTCCCTCATCTAGGTTGAGATGTCCATTAGATGGCATTGGTGTCTTGATTGGCTTACATTCATCCATATTGAACCTCTTGAGAAGATCATTGGTATACTTTTCTTGAGAGATGAAAATTCCTTCTCTCATTTGCTTGACTTGAAAACCAAGAAAGAATATAAGCTTTCCAAACATAGACATCTCGAACTCCTTCGACATCAATTTACCAAACTCTTTGTAAGAATCTTCATTTGATGATCCAAAGATGATATCATCAACATATACTTGATAAATAAAGATCTCTCCATTAAGCTTCTTAATGAATAGTGTGGTGTCGACCTTCCCAATGGTGAAGCCCTTCTCAATGAGAAAATCCCGAAGGCGCTCATACCATGCTCTTGAGAGAGCCCCTATAAACATGATTAGGATATCTAGGGCCTTCAAACCCGAGTGGTTGATCAACATAGACTAGTTCATTAATAAAGCTATTTAAAAATGCACTTTTAACATCCATTTGATATAATTTCATTTCATGATGCGATGCATATGCAAGGAGGATATGAATGGCTTCAAGTCTTGCAACCGGTGCAAAGGTCTCTCCAAGATCCAACCCTTCAACTTGAGAGAGCCCCTTTACAACTAGTCTTGCCTTGTTCCTCACAACAACGCCTTGATCATCTTGCTTGTTGCGAAACACCAACTTTGTTCTAATAACTCTTGCACCTTGTGGTCGCTCTTCAAGAGTCCAAACTTTATTACGGGCAAAGTTGTTCAACTCTTCATGCATGGCATTTATCCAATCGGAATCTTGAAGAGCTTCTTCTATATTCTTAGGTTCAACACAAGAGACAAAAGAGTGATGTTCAATAAAAGAAGCAAGTTTTTTAGATCAAGTCATTACACCCTTTGATGGACTCCCTATGATGAGATCTTATGGGTGAGCTTATAGTAGAGGTGAGTTTCTTCTATCAATCACTCGAGGGGGTGGTTTGTGGAGCATCAGTATCTTGTGCTTGTGCCACCATTTGACCATGAGAGACATGAGTGTTTTCATTTTCTACTCTCCCATCTTTATCACCATCTTGTGGCACATTTGATGAAGAAGGTGGATTAATTACTTGTACATCATCTTCATCATTGTGTGGCTTGATGTCTCCAACCAGAATATTCTTCATGGCCTCCCTCAATGATTCATCACCTACATCATCAAGATTCTCATGTGCTCCTTAGGAGCCGTTAGATTCATCAAATTCTACATCATATGTTTCTTCAACCAAGCCAGTGGCATGATTAACCAACAAGCACGCTAAAGAAGAAAATAAATATCACAACGCCTTTGAAACTTCCCTAGGTGTTGCCACTTCTTGTAGATGTAGCATTTGCAACCAAACACCCTAAAGAAGGAGACGTCCGGCTTCTTTCCATTGAGCAACTCATAATGTGTCTTGCCAAGAAACTTTTGAAGGAATAGGCAGTTAGATGCATAACATGCGGTGTTGATAGCTTCCGCCCATAGAGCTTTGGGTGTGTTGTTGTGGCAGAACCTCCTAAATTATAGGGCCCACATGCACTTGTCACTGTCCAACGACCTTTGACATCCATGCACATGTTCCTGGTAACTTAAGAAGTCTGTCGGGTGTCCTCGGGGAACCTCGAATCATCCACGATTTCCGAGCAGGATCACATTACAGAGTCATTGCAGTATTACAATAGTTTATTCAAATAGATACACCAGAGTAAAAACAGTGGAAGTCTTACTAGTTTACAAACCATTTGTTCAAACTATACAACTAAGTTCGATACTTATTACAAAATGAAATAGTGGAGTGGCATTATAATATAATACAAAACACACAATAAAACTGCCCTGCCCAAGGGCCACACATTTACTTTTCATCGTCAGATTGAACAATAGTCATGTAGCACGATCCAAAACAGATCTGCTCATGAGTCTCACCTGCAACAAGGGTCAACGAACCCTGAGTACAAAAGTACTCAACAAGACTTAACCGAAATAAGAACTGATAAACTCAGAAATGCAGGCCCAGGGATTCAAGGTATGGCTTTAGCAATAATCAAAGTTCTTTTGCGTAAAAGCTCTTTAACAAAATTCTTTATTTTGACATTTAAAACTTCATAAATCATATACAAAGATGACATGATCCATATTGAGATCATGAAACTTCATATTCAACACCTTCTCAAACCTTACTCAAGTTCTAGTTATTAATACTACGATGATGAACAGAGAAGTGAGTCTCCATAATCGAGGAGCAACGACGATTCAAACCGATTATAACCTAGCTGGGAATTCCAGACCACATGACATATGCAGGTCCCCGACCTACATATACCAACCTACCCTCGGATCCTCTAAATAAGAATGGGTCTACGCCACCCGAGAATACAGTACTCCACTAATCCAGCCCATTGCCATGTGGGTACACGCTATTCCCGCCATCTCTCCACTCCTAGTGCGCGAGTAGCCATTCTCGTAATAGAATTGCCAAGTTAAGGCTTACCGGAGTATGTGGTTAGTACTACAAAGTCTCACCGCACACAGTTCAACAACGGACGGACCTTAACCAACACAGGTGGAAAGAACCCGCTCACAAGACCTCCATGTCTTGTGGCTCACACACACTGAGTTCGCCCGGTCTAGATTTATTACTCCACATGCTCATATCACATGATAACATAAGTAACCAAAGTTCCATTTAAAACTTGTAGATGACAGGTAATCACTCGACTTTGATCTGTCTAAGCATGGCTAAGCATAACTAGACATTTACGATGTAAAACTGGTAACAAGGTAGATACAGAAAAGCAACGTTGGTAATGCACCAATTAGGTTTTCACTTAACTCCTAATCACTTAATGCAGTAAAGAAAAGCAAAAGTGAAATCAATTTGTAAAACATAAGGTAGGGTTGTATGCATCCGGGGCTTGCCTTTGTTGACGGAAAAGTTAGGTTCCTGCGACGTTCCATAATTATCAGATCTGACCTCAACAGACAGATTAACTTCCTCCGCAACTTGCTTAACAACCACGTGTTCACCCTCGTTCACTACATGTAGTAACAATGCCATGTTTAACATGATGCGGGATACGAAACATGATGCTTGATGATGGATGTAAAATTAATAATTCGAATACAACTTTCCTTCACGGTACAGTTGCAAGTCAAACGAACTAAATCTTTTTCATAACACATACATCAATTGCCAAGGATCATTATCAACTAATGACCCAAGGTCATCACTCAATCCAAAATTTCAAACAAAACCTAAATCATTAAAGGTTACTATTTGCTTTTATGAATTAATTATTTAATTCAAAATTATGAAATAAATCAACTTATTCTAATTGAGCTCAAAATTTTAGTAAAGGTTCATCACATGATAAGTAAGTGGCAAAACAAATTTCATAATTTTTGGACAATTAAATAAGCCTAGAAAAATCATGGAAATCCATTTATTAATAAATTGAGCAATTTTTATCACATTCAAAAAGTGCTACAAAATAACATTTCATATTTTTCCTAAATAGTATTCATCATAGAGAGGTCACACAAAAATTTTCATAATTTTTTGAAACTCTAAATAAATCTACACAAAAATAACAAATTACATCACTATTCATTCAAATCTGAAAAACAGAAAATTCATTTTGAACTACACAGTCGCTGACATACGGGACCCACTTGTCATCTTCAACCGCCAGCTTCGACTCCAGCGACACGCGCGCTGACCGGCGATTCCTCGCCGCCGGTGAGACCAACGGCGAAGGCAAAGGCACCACGGTGATCACCACAACAAGGCGCAACGATTGGTGGCACAACCGAGACCAAACGTGGCCAGAACCGAGCACTACACCGGCCATGGCGGCTCAGCCGAGCAAGACATGGCAGCACCGTGGCATTCAAGCAACTAGAGCTTGCTAGAGCTCTCTAAAACTACTCAAGAAGCAACAGAAGCTCACCACAAACGTGTTAGAAAGTGCGGTAGACGATGAGCAGCAAGGGTGGCGTCAGACGACTATGACAGCAACGGCGGCGATGGCAAGCTCGACACCTGGTGACTGCAATGGAGGAATGGTTCAATCAAAAGGTCATAGAGGACCACGTTAACATGGTGAAGCAGAAGGGCTTCAAATCAAGGACGGATACACACCGAGGAGCACGGGCCACGGTGAGGCGAACGCGACGGCGACGCTACCGGCCGTGAAGAAGAACAGCGACGAACGGTGACTCCCGGTGAAATCAAGCTGCAATGGCAGGTCGGCTGAGTGCGCAAGGAGCAGGCGGAGTTGTGGAAAGCTTTGCTGAGGCTGGAGAGGCACTACAGCGACGACACGGACTCACCGGAGATGAGCAAGGGCGACAGGAAAAACAGAGAAGAAGAAAGAACGACGACGACGGCGTCTCGGCCTTATAGAGCGGCTTAGAAGCTCAAGGAAACCACGCGGAAGCCTTTTCCCGCGCCAGCACAACGCCACAGATGGCCATGACGCGTCTAGAAGCAAGCTGATGGTCGCCGGCGATGTAGCTTAGGCGGTGAACACTGTTCATAGAATTTATAGAATTGCCATTCGTTTTCAAATTCAAATTACTCCCAAATTTGTATAACAACTCAAAAATCTCCAAAAATAAAAGTTGTTCAAAATTCAAAGTTCTACAACTTTGCTTTTATAACCAACCCCTAATTTGGTCTACATTTTGAAATGAACTTTTGAATTCAAATAGGGGACATTTAACGAATTACGCCTTTTCGAATTACTTCAAATTTTTTATAACAACTTTGAAAACTCCAAAAACAAACTTTGTATAACTTGACAAGCTCTACACTTTTGCTTTTGGGCTTAACCCCAAAATATGCTTAGATTTTGAAATGAGTTTTTAGGGTAAGATTTAAATGCTGAAAATCAGGGTTTTCTCGAAAATTCAAATCCAAACCAAATTTTGAACTTGATTCAAACAATTCAATTCAACACTCATATCATAAATGTAAACTTGTTTTAGTGAATGCATATCAAAATTTGCAATATGACCAAATGCCTTGTAATGCATATGATGACATGTCCTGTTTTTAATATTTAAACACCCGAGGTGTTACAGTTGTACTCATCAAGCATTGTTCTTACAAGTGTAATGAGTGTCCGATTTTTTCTCTCTACTACACCATTTTGTTGAGGAGCATATGTTACGAAGACCTCATGCTTGATTCCAACTTCATCACAATAGGCTTTAATGTTTGTGTTGTCAAACTCTTTGCCATTATCACTTCTAATCTTCTTGAGCTTTACTTCAAACTCATTTTGTGCTCTCTTGACAAACTTCTTGAAACATGAAGCAACTTGGTCTTATCATGAAGGAAGAACACCCATGTATATCTAGAGTAGTCATCAACAATCATAAGACAATAAAGATTTCCTCCCAAACTCTTGTATGTTGTTGGTCCAAATAAGTCTATGTGAAGGAGCTCTAGCACTCTTGTTGTTGACATGAAAGCTTTTGTAGGATAAGTGTTTGCAACTTGCTTGCCGGCTTGACATGCACTACAAAGCTTGTCCTTCTCAAATTTCACATCCTTAAACCCTCTCACCAATTCATTCTTCATAAGTTTCTTGAGTGAACTCATTCCAACATGAGCAAGTCTTCTATGCCATAGACACCCAAGTGATGTTTTGATGAATAGGCATGTCTTCAAGTTAGTATATTCGGAGGTGAAATCCACTAGATATAGGTTGTTGTATCTAAATCTCTTGAATATCACTTGATCATCATCCTTCTTAGATATAACAACTTCCTTCTCGGTAAACAAGCATTGGAAGCTGAGATCACATAATTGTCCAATGGATAGCAAGTTAAAACTCAAAGAAGCAACATATAGCACATTTGAGATAGAATAATCATTTGATATTGCCACTTTGCCCAATCCTTTGAGTTTGCCCTTTGAATTATCTCCAAATGTAATTCTTTCTTGTCCATCTACTTCTTCATCTAGGGAGGTGAATATACGAGGATCACCTGTCATATGTTGTGTGAAACCACTATCAATTACCCAATGACTTCCACCAGTCTTGTAGTTCACCTACACATAAGAGATCAAGCTTGTTTAGGGACCCAAACCTATTGAGGGCCCTTGACTTTCTCAACAAGTGACTTTGCTACCCAAATTTTCTTAGGCCTATTCTTGTTGGGAGGTCCTAAGAACATAACCTTCATCTTTCCACTAGAGTCCTTTCTAAGTATGTAATGAGCATTGAAAGCAAAGGGTCTAGCATGCTTGGGCAAGGGTTGTGGTGGTGGAGTTTGACACTCATGGGCAAAGTGACCTTCTTGTCCACATTCAAAACACCTCTTTGGCTTTGGTTTTGACTTTTGTTGTTGGTGTTGAGCTTGAGCCTTCTTCTCTTGATTTGCCAAATATCCAATTCCACTTCTATCCATCTTCATGATAGTGTTCATTAGTAGCTCACTTTGAAGATGCTTGCCTCTTGTGAACTTGCTCAAGCTAATCTTGAGATGTTCTTTCTCCAACTTGAGCTTCTTGTTCTCTTCTTTTAGCTCATCATGATTTTTCTCCATCTTTAGTTTCTTGTTTTATTCTTTGAGTTTCTCATTTTCTTCCTTGAGCTCTACATCATAATCATGATCAAGGTTCTCTAACACAATTGTGTTGGTGGTTGATAGCTTCTTAAGATCTTTCTTTAGCTTCGCATTCTCATTCTTGATCTTGACATACTCATTATAGTCACCGAACTCAACCACTTGCTTGCCTTTGCTACTAGAACCTTACTCAATGCTCGCAATAATCAAATCATCACATGATGTAGCTATATCAATCTTAACAACATGGTGAGTAGCATCTTGTGGCTCATTGGATAAAAACTCACGAGAGATAACAAGATTATCATGATTAACCTTGAGGTTTGTATATTCTTCTTTTATCATGTTGTAGCTAGTGATGAGATCTTTATGCATCCCCTCAAGTTTATCATGTTTATCTTTAAGCTCTTTCTTAGAAGATTTTAGCTCTTTGAGTTTGGATGACATAGCATCATTTGCTTCTCTAAGCTCAACACTAGCCTTTTCCGCTATGTCACATTTTGCTAAAAGAGAGTCATTCTTAATCTCAAGCTTTTCATTCTTAGCTCTTGACTTTCTAATGATCTTAGTGTATCGATTTAACAATTTAACAAGATCATCATATGAAGGTGATTCAAATTCATCATCATCACTATCACTATCACTATCATCATTGTTAGCATGATCATCACCACTACTATCATTATCATTTGATACCTTTCGTTTACCCTTGGCCATAAGGCATAGGTGTGTAGAGGATGATGGCGGTGGTGTCGGTGAAGATGATGAAGAGTCAATCACAATAGCGGCCACCTTCTCGTTCTCACTATCACCATCGGATGAGCAGCTTGATGAGTCAATGTCCATGAGCCAATCACCGACGATGTATGCCTTCCCATTTTTCTTCTTTTTTGTGGAAGTCCTTGCCATCTTTCTTCTTGTATGGCTTGTTTTTCTTATTCTCATCATTATTTTCATCACTTGAGTCATCTTTCTTGCCCTTATACTTCTTCTTGTACTTGTCTTTCTTGGGCTTGGTGTATTGATGAGCTAGATGACCAAGTTCTCCACAATTGTAGCAATCCATCTTAGAGATTGGCTTCCTTCTAGTGCTGGTGAAGAACTTCTTTTTCTTGCCATTAAACTTGACGCCATTCTTGTAGAGCTTCTTTAGCATCTTGGCGGTTCTTCTCACCATGAGAGCAAGACTTGCATCATCACTTGAGCTCTCATACTCAATTCTTGCTTTGCCCTTCTCTTGGCTAGCCTTGAATGCTAAGTCTTTGTCTTTCTTCTTGGTAGAGGATGAGCCATCTTATGGTGTGATGTGCATGTACATCTCATGAGCATTGATCTTCCCAAGATTTGAGTTGGTGTAGCGGTGGAAAGATCACCTTGATGAAGCACGATCACAATATGCCCATATTTGTCAATGGGGAGGACACTCAAGATTTTTCTTACAACATCGGATGGTTGCATTTGAGTAAGTCTAAGCCCATTGACTTCCTCTACAAGAACATTCAAATGTGAGTACATTTCATTAGCGCTTTCTTTTGGAAGCATCTCAAAAGAATTAAGCTTTTTCATTACAAGATGATAGCGTTCCTCACGCTCGCTCTTAGTTCCCTCATGGAGCGCACAAATGTCCGACCATAGTGCATGGGCATCTTTGTGGTTCCTCACCTGGTTAAACACATCTTTGCAAAGGCCTCTAAAGATGGTGTTTCTAGCCTTTGCATTCCGTTTTTCATAATTCACTTCATCGCCTTGAAGGTGTGTGGGATCCTGAGGTTTTGGGAAATCTTGTGAGGCGGCTCTAAGTATTCCAACATCTAGAGCTTCTAAATACGCCTCCATATGGATTTTCCAATATGAAAAATCATCTCCCTCAAAGATAGGAGGAGGTCCATCCCCGTGAGACATCTTTCTCTAGGCGGTTAAGCCTAAATACGTGAGCACGAGGCTCCGATACCAATTGAAAGGATCAAGATGCCCAAGAGGGGGGGGTGAATTGGGCTAATTCTAAAATTCTTTGCAATAATTAAACTCTACACTTAGCCCACTTCACCCCTTATGCCTAGAAAGTGTTTCTAATTTTCTACCGCACAAAAGTTTTGCAACCTAAGTTCCAATCCTAGTCTAGCATAGCAATTCTATGAATGTAAAGACAAAAATTGAATTGCTCAAAGTTAATGCTTAAAGTAAAGAGAGAAGGAGGAAAGTGGCGATGCTTTGCTGAGGTATCGGAGAGTCGCCACTCCCCACTAATCCTCGTTGGAGCACCTGCGCAAGGATGCAACTCCCCCTTGATCCGTGCAAGGATCAAGTGCTCTCTATGAGTTGATTCTTCAACACTCCGTCGTGGTGAATCACCCACAACCGCTCACAACTTGAGTTGGGTCATCCACAAGCTCCACCGGATGATCACCAAACTCCCAATCACCACCAAGCCATCTAGGTGATGGCGATCACCAAGAGTAAGAAGCAAGAACTCTCACTTGACCACAACAAGCCTAATGAGAAGGGTGGATGCACACTTGCTACTCTCTTTTCACTAATGAGGCCTCTCTCTTGGATTTTCAAATCACAATCACCTCACTAGGACCTTGCTCTCCTTGGCACTCTTAAGGGTGTTTCTCAATTGTTGAAATGAGCAAAAGTTATCCCTTGAGTGAATAGAGGAAGTATTTATAACCCCTCATTCAAAATGAACCGTTATGTGCCTTTGCGGGGTGACTGGACACTCCGGTCAGTTCTCCCCGCCACTAAGGCGTTAAGTTGTGATCGGACACTAACTAGCGTCCGATCATCACTGACCGGACATGTCCGGTCACAAAAACTGCTCTCTAGAACCTTACTGATGTTGACCGGACTCTAGCACCTAGCGTGTGGTCACTTTGCTGCTCAGCATTCGGTTAGTAGCCAGAACCTGACTAGCATCTGGTCAGCACTGACCGGACATGTCCGATCAGGATTCTCCCTCTCTAGAACCTTACTGGAGTTGACCAGACTTTGGCACCCAGCATCTGGTCACATTTCACTCAGTGTCCGGTCACATCTAGACGACTTCACCTTGATCAAATGAACTGACCGGACTCTGCGCCAATGTCCGGTCACACAAGAACCAGCATCCAGTCAACATTTGACCCTCCATTACTTCCAACTCGTAATCATATATGAATGAAGTTCGCTCCAATTGATCTAAGGGCTACTTCGGAGCTACCTAGTGCTAGATTTGACAAGTGTGCACCACACCTAACCCACTAGACTCACCTAGGTCAAGCTACCCATCCATACCCCCTTAATAGTATAGCCAAAGGAAAAACAAAGTCCTAAACTACTCTAAGTGTCTCTTCAACACCAAACGACACTTAGAACTTGGCCATCCTTAACCTTGTTGTCCATCCTTTGAAAACCAAAACAATTTCCATTGTAGGGGCATGACAACCATGATTGCCCAATCAATTGCCATTACCATGACCTAACTTAATTGCATCTACAAAACACACATTAGTCACAGTAATCTCATATTGTCATTCATCACCGATACCCAACTAGGGGCCTAGATGCTTTCAATAGGTAGCACTACTCCAAGTGGTGAAGCAAATGAAGATCATGACATAATGATGGTAATTCCATGGTAATGATCAAGTGCTTGGACTTGGAAAAGAAGAAAGAAATGCAAAAGGCTCAAGACAAAGGTATAAATGGTAGGAGCCTTTTCAGTTTAGTGATCGAGACACTTAGAGAGTGTGATCACATCTAGGTTTGATAGCCATACTATTATGAGGGGTGAAACTCGTATCGAAATGCGGTTATCAAAGTGCCACTAGATGCTCTAACTCATTGCATATGCATTTAGGATCTAGTGGAGTGCTAACACCCTTGAAAATGTTTGTGAAAATATGCTAACACACATGCACAAAGGTGATACACATTGTGTTTAGCACTTGGGAGCAAGGGTAAGAAACTTCACCTATAGAGTGTCCGCCCATAGAGTGTGAATAGTCCAACGGTGCCACCGACGCCCTATATAGAAAAGATAGGGTTTCATAGAGTGGACCGGACGCTGGCCTCAACTGGACCGATGTGTCCGGTCAGTAGAAGCAGTGAAGATGCTGGCGTCGGTCTTTGACCAGACACTAGGTCACTTCGTGACTGGACACTAGAGGGGTGCGTCCAGTCCTGCTAACATGGCAGCACACAGAGGAGACAGTGTGTGATCGGATGCTGGGTGAGTCCGGTCGGGCATGACCGGACTTGTCCGGTCGCCTCTGGAACCTTACTAGAAATGCCCGGACGCTGGTGTTGGTGCATCCGGTCACTTCGAGCAGCGTGTCTAGTCATTACTTGACTATTGAGATCGAGCGATCTACGTTTGAAGCCGATGACATGTGGCAAGCATCGGGCGACCGGACACTGGGGTCCTGCGTCCGGTCACCCCGAGCAGTGCCCAGTGAAGAGGTACAACAACTCTATTTCATGGGGGATTCTATTTAAGCCCCATGGCTAGCTCTAGCTCACTCTCTTGGCCATTTGGATTGACATAGCAACCTTGTGAGCTTAGCCAAAGCCCTCTCACTCATCTCCATCATAGATTCAACATCTTTGTGAGATTGAGAGTGAAACCAAGTGCATTGCTTGAGTGTTTGCATCTAGAGACACTTGGTATTCATGTTTCGCTGTGGGATTCGCTTGTTACTCTTGGTGGTTGCCGCCACCTAGATGGCTTGGAGCATCAATGATCATCAAGCAGAGGTTGGTGATTGTCTCCGGCTCCGATTATGGTGATTGTGAGGGGTTCTTGACCTTTCCCCAACAGAGAGCCAAAAGGTACTCTAGTAAATTGCTCATGGCTTATGTGATCCTTATCTTATGTTGGTTGTGTGACACCCTATTGAGGGTTTGGTGTGTGATGCCAATTAGCGCATGAACCTCTAAGTGAGTGAATCGCCACAACGAGGACTAGCTTGCCGGCAAGCAAGTGAACCTCGGTAAAAAATCATGTGTCATCATTTGATTCTGAGGTGATTGGTCTTTATTGGTATTCATTCTTATGATTGATTGGTTCACTCCTCGACACGACGGTATAAACAACTTGCCCACTCTCTCTATATTACCGCAAACTAGTTATCAAGCTCTTTAGTGTAGCTAGTTGTGAGAGCTTGTTAGTTTGGTTAGTGTGGCTCTTTAGTTAGCCTTTGAGAGCACACTGACTTACTGTAGTGATATAGCTATTGTGTGGATAGAAACTATATAAACTAGAATTGTGATAGGTGGCTCACAATTTTAGTAGGCTAGCACAACACTTGTTTCGCCTCATAATTGTCTAACCAGTTTGTTAAGTGTTGTTGTAGAATTTTTTAATAGGCTATTCACCATCCTCTAGCCATTAGAACCTTTCACCACCCCATGTCCACTGCTCCTTCCCCCTAACACCTCCTCTCTCTCTCCACGTGGGCGGGACCTGAGAGCCAGGATGAGGACGAGCACGCCTCATCTGTAGGACCCAAGGCGCGTCATGCGCCCCATCCGTCGACACCTGGCTTGTCACGCCCCTTCCCCGGTGCCCGAGCCATGCCCCATGACTCTTTGAACATACTTCTAAAATATGAAAGCACTTGCAACAAGAAACACTTGAATGCAACATACGTCTGAAGCAGATGAAATATTTGGAACATACACTTACAACATGTGTGTGAAACATATGCAACATCCAGATAAAACACTTGCAACTTACAATATGAAAACACTTATTGCAATATAAGACTGAAATAGTTGAAACTTTTTGAACATACTCTTGCAACATATGTGTGAAACATGTGCAATATCCAGATTAAAAAACGCTTGCAACATACGTCTGAAACAAATGAAACATTTTGAACAAACGCTTGCAACATACCTCTGAAACACTTGTAATATATGCAACATCCCAATCTACTTTTGCAACATTCATATGAAACACTTGCAACATACCTCTAATAACATTTGAAACACTAGAAACAAACATTTGCAACATAGAGGGAGGGAGAGGTCAGGGCCGGTTGATTCTAGCCTCGGAGTGGGAGCCAGCGCCGAGCGGCAGCGCGCGAGCACCACTAGCACGAGCCATGCTTGTGGGTGCCCTTGGCTCAGTGGGGACCGACTTGAGGCGCACGATGGCACCACCAGCACTAGTAGAGGCGGGTGGCATGCCTGACGGCATGGGTGGGCATGCGATAGGTGGGACAGTAGGAGCAAGGAGCGAGAGGTGCGGGTGGGGCACACGATAGGCAGGAGCGAGGATCCGGCCCTACCGTGATCAAGGCCTACTGCATGATGCAGCGGGAGTCCACAAGTGACCATTTAAAAATAAAAATAGAGAGTTTTTTATAAAACTCCTAGAGATGCTCTTATGTCATTTTTAAAGAGCTTTTCTCGAAAAAATGACATTAGAGAATCTTAAGGAATGTTATAAAAGTACTACAACAACAACATAGCCTTTTAGTCCCAAGCAAGTTGGGGTAGGCTAGAGTTGAAACCCACCAAGAGCCCCAAGTCACGGTTCAGGCGCTTCAATAGCTGCTTTTCAAGTACTCATATTCAAACATAGATCTTTAGATATATCCCAAGCTTTCAAATATGTTTTTATTACCCCATGTCAATTTCGGTCTTCCTCTACCTCTCCTCATATTATTAGCTTGGCTTAGGACTCCACAATGCACTGGTGCCTCTGGAGGTCTCCTTTAAACATGGCCAAACCACCTCAACTGATGTTGGACAAGCTTTTCTTCAATTGGTGCTACCACTAGGCGATCACATATATCATCGTTCTGAACTCAGTTCATTCTTATGTGACCGCAAATCCATCGCAACATACGCATTTCTGCAACACTTAGTTGTTGAACATGTTGATTCTTTGTAGGCCAACATTCTGCTTCATACAACATAGCCGGTCTAATCGCCGTTCTATAGAACTTACCTTTTAGCTTTTGTGGTACCCTCTTGTCATAGAGAATGCCTAAAACTTGTCGCCACTTGATTCACCCTGCTTTGATTCTATGGCTAACATCCGCATCAATATCTCCATCCCTCTGTAGCATCGATCCCAGATACCAAAATATATCCTTTTTAGGCACTACTTGACCTTCCAAACTCACATCTCCCTCCTCCTGTACAACTCCACCAAAGTCGCATCTCATGTATTCGGTTTTAGTTCTGCTCAATCTAAAACCTTTAGACTCAAGGGTCTATCACCATAACTCTAGTTTTCTATTTACTCCCGTCTGGCTTTCGTCCACTAACACTATATCATCAGCGAATAGCATACACCAAGGGATATCCCCTTGTATGTTCCTGGTAACCTCATCCATTACCAAGGCAAAGAGATACAGGATTAAGGTTGACCCTTGATTAAGTCCAATTTTAATCAGGAAGTATTCTGTGTTACCATCGTTTGTTCGAACACTAGTCACAACATTGCCGTACATGTCCTTGATGAGGGTCACGTACTTTGATGAGACTTTATGTTTGTCCAAAGATCACCACATAATATTTCTTGATATCTTGCATAAGCCATCTTCAAGTCAATAAAAACCAAGTGGAGGTCCTTTTTCTGCTCTCTAAACTGCTCCATAACCTATCTTATTAAGAAGATTGCTTCTGTGGTTGACCTTCTAGTCATGAAACCAAATTGGTTTGTTGATATCTACTATTTTTATTTTTTAATAAAAAATATCCTCTAATAGTTTGGTAAAAAAAGTTTTTTTGAAAAAATTGTCAAATTGCCTCTCTAACTTGTAAGTTAATTTCCATCCGATCGCCGCCGATTAGAGAAACACCACTCAAATGTAGACTTTAATTACTTGACAACTAGCTGTTAGCGCACGGGGACATACCGCTATCGATGTCCAGAGACACGTGGGGGGCCTTACCATATAGGAGTTTTAGCGGCCCCTATAATACTGTAGAGGGAGATGTCGGCGCCTACAATACTGTTTGTGTCAAGGTATGGTCCCTGGTACAGTGGTTTTGACTTGTGAGCCTTGCCTTGCCTTTCTCCGCACGTCTTCTGGTTCCTACCGAACGGGCGTCCCCGGTCAGATGGCTCCAGTCGACTCTGAGTGCGCCGGTCGGAGAAGAGTGGTGAGCAGGGTTCCTACGAGCCCCGGTCGGAGGGACGCGGGGTCGAAGTTGGAAGTAGGGCTCGGGGCAGGCCTTCCAATCGGAGAGGCCGTCCGGAGGCGGCTGCAGCCTGAATCGAGCGCTCCGGTCGGATAGGTGGGCCAAAGTAGCTGACGAGCGGGTGTTGCTCTTGTTGGGCTTGGCCTTTCGATCGGTTGCTGGACCGCCCCTTTGCCCTGTTGTTTTTAGACTCTTGGGTCAAGCTTGGCACAGAAGCTGATCCCTAAGGGACCCCGGGTTTTTGAACCCGATAGGAGCCCCTGAGCCCCCGGGTGATTTGGGTAGAATCGTGCAAGGGATTTTATGTCTTGTCGATGAGTGTGCGCGAGCGCACCCATGGGTGTAGCCCCTGGGCCCCCGGGCGGTTTAGGTAGAATTGTCTAGGGGTATTGTTTTAGCGGGCGTGTGTGTGTGTTTTTAGTTTGTTTTGAGAGATTGGGTGAGAGGGAGCTTGTGGATCCCGGCGTCGGTGCACGCCGTGGGATCAAGTGAGGGAGTCAGTCAAAGGTTTTGGACGAGATAGAGCTCATTAATCCTGGCGTCAATGCGCGCCATGGGATCGGGTGAGGCAGTTAGTTCGGTCATGAGAGAGCTCACTTATCCTGGCATCGATGCGTGTCATGGGATCGGGTGAGGGAGTTAGTTTGGACAAACCCTAGCGTCGGTGCGTGCCATGGTTTCTAAATAGTTAGTTTAGGGGTCAGATGAGACCGAGACCGTGGGTCCTGGCGTCGGTGCGCACCGTGGGACCAAGCGGGTCGGAGTCATGGATCCTGGCCTCGGCGTAGCCTGGGCGGATGAGGTAGTTAGTTTAGTTAGTTTTTCACGCAAGTTCAGAGTCATGGTCCCTGGATTTTTGGAGCGTAGTCGGAAGTGAAGCCGTTACGCGGGTTCGGAGTCATGGTCCCAAGCCATAGCCGGATGTCGTAGATCCCGCCGATGCGAGTTTGGAGTCGCGGTCCCAAGCTATAGCTGGATGTCATAGATCCTGTCAACACGAGTTTGGGGTCGCGGTCCTAGGGTTTTTGGCTTGTGCCCCCGAGCCCTGTCGGGCCTTCATAGGGGTCGATGTGAGTTTGTGTGCGTTACCCCATCCGGTTCCTCACAACTGGAGGGGCTGAGTTTCATCACTTGTCCCGATCGCTCAGGCTCGAAGACTAGCTCGGTGAGTTCGCTAATGGGTGTGATCGAGCAGAATCCGGGTCCATCGTTTGTGATGGTGTCAGCATAGCCCTCTTGTGACATTCCACTACTCCTTTACTTGCAACTCGGTAGATGCCTAGGTCATTTCGGAGACCGGCCCGGGTGGCCTAATGGCCTCCCCTCGATGAAGATTCTGTGGGCCTGGCGAGAGGTTTAGGATCGAAAGAGAAGGTTGAGATGACCCGATTTGCTGGACCGGGCGAAGGCCACATGGTGCTCATCTATGGTTTTCTACCCTAGCTCTGTTGTTTGCTCATATCGAATGAGGCAACCGCCGCTTCGTGACACAACACGGAGCGTTCTGGTGCATTTCGCTGCACGTGCGATGCTTAGTTCCTGAGCCCCCCCCGAGCGGTTCAGGGCCTAAATTGTCAAGGAGGCGCGGGCGTATGGAATGAGATGCGCGTATGGATGTATGAAATAATTTATAAGGAAATAGAGGGGTTCGGTACTGCTCACCTTGATGGCTTAAGTGACGAGGTTCGGAGAGCTTCAGTTGGAAAAGTCTGACCGAGACCTACGCTTGTCAATCGTGGTTGTGTCATTGTGTGAACAATTTTTGTATTAATGAACACATGCTCACCTTGATGGCCTGAGTGACGGGGTTTTGGAAAGCTTCAGTCAGAAATGTCCTACTGGAACATTGACGACCTGAGTGACGGGGTTCAGAGAGCTTTAGTCGGAAATGTCCGATCAGGACCCATGCTTGTCATTCATGATGTAGTCGGTGTGGCCTACATGGGGCACCCCTTTGCTTCCTTACCTATCATTTAGTGTCTATCCTGAGTGATTCGATTGACTCAGGGGGTCAGATGGTTTCTTTCGGCGGAAGACTTCGCTTTGGGTTCTTCTAGGTCTGGCCTAGGGAAGCGGGGAGCCGCCCGTGTGTGGTGGCGCTTCGGTTCTTGTGCCCATCGTGTGGTAGTGGTTGATCGTGCGGTAGTGGTGGGCCATGGCCAGGCCACGTCCCTTCTGATCAGGAGCCATTTCATCGGGCAGAGCATGTCTCATCGGTTAGGGCATGTCTTATCTGCATTAAATGGAAAGGAGAGAAATTCTCGTTCCGTTGTTTGGGCTTCCCTGATCGGCGTGTCCTTCCCAAACTGCTGTTCCCTTTTCCTTAAGTAGGAGAGGGGAGAGGGTTTTCATTCCGTTCTTTTGCCTGTTCTTCATCTGCCACCGCCTTCTCTCTTCCTTTTTGCCGTGAGCGTTCCTGAGAGCCGCAGAGGTTTCTTGGGAAGGAAGGGGAGAGAGCGAGGGAGAAGAGAGGAACTCACCGAAATGTCGGATTGGAGGTCGTCCACCGTGAGGGCGTCGGTGCTAGAGGCTTTTGTCATGAAGGGGTTTCTGCCGCCGCAGGAGGTGGCGCACTGGAGGGTCCCTAGGAGGGAGGAGTGCCCACAACCTCGTCCTAATGAGGTGGTTTCTTTCCTTACCTTTCATGAGCGCGGATTAGGATACCCCACGCACTAGTTCCTCCGCGGGCTCCTCAATGAGTGGGGTCTGGAGCTACAGCACCTTAATCCGATGGGGGTGCTGCATATTGCTGGCTTTGTCACCGTCTACGAGGCTTTCCTCGGGATGGAGCCGCACGTGGATCTCTTCTGATTTTTCTTCTCTGGGAGAGCTATGACAGCAGGGAATTTGGCTGAGACCGCACCGGTGGGGGGGGGGGGGGGTTCGCCCTGCAGAAGAAACTGAGCGTAGGAGGTGTGTATCCCATGTACACCCATGTGACTCCAATCGGGGATAGCATGGGGAGTGGTTTTACATCTGGAATCTGGTGGAGGCACCGTTTCCAACGTTCACCGGTGGGAGGCCGGTGAAGCAGAAAAGTTGGTCATGGGGTTGCGCCCGTACGGAGAGGCACAAGGTGGAGGTCATCGAGGAGGAGCTGCAGAAGCTCATAAGGCTCAGCCTTGATGGGGTACGAGTGTTCCACACCCTTTTCCGCTGCCACGTTGCACCGTTGGCGGAGAGGATGTAGCCGATGTGGATGTACGGTGGCCGGTTGGACCCAGACCGTGTGTCGCCGGAGGACCTGCTAGACAACGAGGTCTGGAGTCATCTTAGCCGGGTGCTGCAGTTGAGGTCCAAGGATATGGTTGTGGGGAAACCCATACCGTTCAATGCCTTGGTCATGTCCAACCTTGTATGATTCCTTATTTTGTTCGTGTTTCTTCCTCTGCTTTTGCTATTTATTGATCCTAGGCCATCCATTCCGTAGGGGCTTGAAAGGTACAAGTCCCAGCCGCACCTTCCTAAGGGACCGGAGGGCAGGGCCCGGTAGGCCACCTAGAAGGAGGCGACAGACGCCCAGAAGAAGAAGAGAACCAGGGAGGTTCAGCAAAAGGAAGAGAAGAAGAAGGAGGTCGCCTAGCACGTGAGGGCCGAGGAACGTAGGAACGATGTCGAGTCAGAACTCACGTCGAATGATCCTTCGAATTTGGATGACATGGTCTTCTCCGATGAGGAGGAGAGTTAGGGGGTTGCTGTGACCTCGGTGGAGCCTCACGACCCTACGGCGACGTCCGCTAGTGAGGAGTAGGAGGCCGCGCAGAGTGTGGAGGTTCCTGCATCGAGGAAGCAGGAGGTGAGCACGGACACCGTCGGTGGATGAGCGGCGAAGCGGACGTGGTCACCGCGCCCCTCGGTGGTCTTGCCAGTCCCGTCATCGCCCGTGGCGAATGCGGCTGAGTGAGCCGGGCGGTCCGAGGAGTGGACTAGCACTCGTGCGCCGATGGGACCAGTGCCAACTCCTGGCTCACAACCGGAGGAGGTCCTTCCTACCATGGGTGTAGTTGAGCAGCCCGGGTGGTCTGAGGAGCAGACTAGCACCCGAGCGACGCGCGTCTTGCAGTCAGAGGATGCTCCGACCGCTGCTCCAGTCGGGGAGTCCCGAGCTAGAGGTCGTAGTGACCCACAGGCCGGGCAGGAGCCGGTCGGGATGACTCTGCCCCCGTATGAAGTGAGGGGGCACGAGTCGCAGCTTAGGAGCGGTCCTCGTGCTGCAGGCCCATCGACTTCAGGCCCTGCTTTCAGAGTTGTGCCACTCACCTTCCGGTATGTTTTTCTTTCTATTGTTTTTCAAGATTCCGCTAGTTGAGCTTTTTCGGAGGGTGACTTACCCGCACTTTCTATTAGCGGCCGGGGGATGCCAGGGTTGAGCGTTGCTCCAACCCCCATGCAGGAGACTTGGAGGCCTACCCTGCAGCGTTCTCTCAAGGGGGTGGTGCCCCCTAGGGCGGCTGCTGATAAGGCGGTAGCAGCGGCGTCGGTGTTGGCGGCGATCTCGGTGCTGAAGGTGGGGTTTGCATCGGAGGTAACTCTTGCGACCCCTCCTCCATAGGTCGCGGTGGAAGAGACGAGGGAGGGCAAGCTTCCTATCTCGCCAGGTGGAGGACCGCACGTCTTATCCTTGCCATCGGAGCTGAAGGCGCCGGAGGGAAGGGTGGCTGGGATGGAGTTGGGACGCCTGGCGGCGTTCCACGTGGATGAGGTGGTGGACATCCCATCTGATGACAAGGCAGACATCGTGGCAGAGCCACCGGTGTCGCCGCAAGAGCTGCCAGTGTCGCCGCGGGAGTTGGCGGTGGTCCAGTTGTAGGCTAGGCCCTCCGGCGGTTCACCGGAGGGTGACCTAGAGTGGCCCTGCCCTAAGGACCCATCGAAGGCACAGTTCGTCCTCCGGGATTCCCGGGAGCGTCAGCTCTGGGACATTTTGGGGGGCAAGGGCATGCCGCGGTGTCCAAGCTCACCAAGCTATCCGCGAAGCTTAAAAGTGCCTGAAAGCAGGCTCAGTTCTTTCGGTAGTTGGTTGAGGGTGACTTGCAGCTCGCCGTGGAGGTGAGTTTCTGGTACTTATCCTTGCCCTTTGAATCTTTCATCGGTTGTTTTTAGCATGCTTGTTTTTCATAGGATATAAGGAAGATGTCGTCCTGCAAGTCTTATTTCCTCCAGGCAGAATACGCCAGATGGCTGAGCTCAAGCGTCAGGTAGAGTCCATTCGCCGCAAGTCCTAGGACTGGGCGGCCAAGGCGCCTGTGGTGCGGGCGGAGGGGTAGCGTGCAGCGGAGCAGGTGACTACCGCTGAGCAAGGACTCGAGGCGATGAAAGCCCGCTAGGCGGAGACTGAGGTGGAGTTGCGGACATCCCTAGTGAGCACCGAGACGATGCTTTAGGAGGCCTTGGTGGCCCTTGAGCCGGAGCAGAGTGCTTTGGCATCAGAGCGGGTCACCCTAGAGTTGGCAAGGAAGGCCCTAGAGGCAGAGCGGAGGGCCCGGTCAGAGGTGGACCAGGAGGTGCTCACGCTTTGAGGCTGGGTGATGGGGGCGGAGGAGGCGAACACCCGGCTATGCGCGCAGGAGGCTCGACAGGCAGAGGAATTCTCCGCTGTAACAGAACCGACCAATTATACGAGATTAAGTAAGGAAATCTTCCGCCGAAGCAGATAATTTAGCAAACTTAAGCCCATATAACCCGGTAGTCCGTGAAACCACGAAGGATTTCAAACCAATCGACATACAAACCAAGATCGTACAAGTTTAGCAATTACCATCACATGTTACATAAAGTTCGCAATGACACTTGGATACATCAGAGTTTAGAACATAAAGTTATTACAACCCAAGTTCAAACTGAAATAGCGAAAGCAAATAGTTTTAAAGCCACACACACACTTTTAGTTCAGATACAGTGCCAGTAGGTAGTCATCTCCAACAAAAGCAATCAGATGAGAGATACGGAGTGACCATTGCCCTTGGTCCTAGTTGTCGCCCATCGCCGGGTACAGGCAGTTAATGCAATAGCCGTAGTACATTTGACCATCTACAACAACAATGGGAACAATGCCCTGAGTACGAGAAGGTACTCAGCTAGACTTACCCGTCTTAAACCAAAATAAAGCGACACCAAGGATTATGCAAGGCTTTCTTTAGTGGGCTAGCTGACTCATTTGCGAAAAGCATAAGCTATCATGAAGAAACCCTTTTAAGTACTTTGCATCATCGTTATTTTGACCTATCCATCTAGGTAAGCACCTATACTATAGTAATCACTTGATTAACCAATAACATCTAGTTACCAACTTAGGTTTAGCATATCCCATACCATCTAGATATCCATCAATGTTCCATTATAATTACTACGATGTTGTAGCTCGAGTCAAGTGCTCACTATCTAGGAGCAATGGCGATTCGAATCGATTCCTAACCAGCTGGTGATTTATTCCTCACACAAACTACACTCACCGATCAAGTGAGCTACAGATCACTAATGACACTTTCCAAGTAGCCACAGGATAACAGTCATGGACTGCACTACCCAGGGACCACCCGACAGCCAGGACGCACCTTGGGCTCACTCTTCGTGTCCCCATCATACCCCCTTCAGCACCAGTCTGCCAATCCGAGTTTATCATGGCTCGAATAGTGTCACTAGCTTTGTGGTCGAAAGGTACTTTATTCGGCCAACTAAATGTGAGGCATGCGTTCAACATGACAAGAGGGACGAGCAACGATCGGTCCTTAATCGATGCAGACGGAAAACTAACAGCACCCCAGAACCCTGTCTGGTTGCCTCCAACTTTTCCGTTCGGTCTCCAATTATCCATCACACATGGTTAATTCCAGGATATCATTCTTTCCATAGCAAAATTCTTCTAGTAACCACCTATAAATGTAGGTGACCGGAAATCACCGATCGCTACCGGTCTAAGCAAGGCTAAGCAGTTATTCAATCCCGACCTAATAGGGTAAAAAGGTAATAAGGTATCGTGCGTAGGATAGTTAACCTCATGCTTCCTCAACTGACGTGAGGCATAAGCAATGACCCTTCCATCTTGCATCAGAACACATCCTAAACCATTCTTTGATGCATCGCAAAACACATCAAATGGCTTCTCTATATCCGGTTGCGCCAGAACAGGAGCAGTGGTTAGCAAATTCCGCAAGGTGCAGAAAGCCGCCTCACACTCCTCTATCCAAACGAACTTATGATCCTTCTGTAGCAAACTTGTCATTGGCTTGGCAATCTTCGAGAAGTCTGGTATAAAACGACGGTAGTAACCGGCTAATCCAAGAAAACTCCGAACCTCATGAACTGTGCTTGGTGCCTTCCAATCCATAACCTCTTGTACCTTACTAGGATCCACTGAGATTCCATTCTCAGATAACACATGACCGAGAGAAGGAACTGTCTTCAGCCAGAACTCACATTTACTAAACTTAACATACAGCCGGTGATCTCTGAGTCTAGTCAAGACAATTCTTAGATGCTCTGCATGATCCTATTCATTCTCTTAGTACACTAGAATGTCATCAATGAACACAATCATGAGCTTATCCAACTCCAACATAAAGACCGAATTCATCAGATACATAAAGTATGCAGGAGCATTTGTCAAACCAAAGGACATGACAAGATACTCGTACAAACCATATCTGGTGGAGAACGCAGTCTTGGGTATATCTTGTGGTCTAATCTTGATCTGATGGTACCCTGATCTCAAATCTATCTTGGAGAACACCTTGACTTTTGACAATTGATCAAACAAGATATCAATCCGAGGTAGAGGATACTTGTTTTTAATTGTCACCGCATTCAGTGGTCGATAGTCCACGCACATCCGTAAGGAGTTATCCTTCTTCTTCTTCATGAACAGTGCGGGACATCCCCATTCCGATGAACTTGGACAAATTAAACCCTTAGTCGACAGATCTTGGAGTTGTTTCTTCAACTTGGCTAATTCATTTGGAGGCATCCGATAAGGCCTTCTTGAGATCGGTGGTGTTCTAGGGATTAACTCAATGGCAAACTCAACATCTCTGTCCAGTGGAAGACCGGGTAACTCATCTGAAAACACGTCCGGAAACTCACACACTACTAGAATCTTGGCTAGAAGAGTAGTTCGGATTGCACAAGTTGTACTGGCCAGATCTATTCTCCGAGGTAAGGTTACTTGAAATGTACCTTCTCCAACAGGTTCCTTGAGAGAAATGCTTCTTCCTCCAACATCAATTACTACTCCCATCTTATTCATCCAGTTCATTCCCATAATCACATTCAGAACTAGCCCTGGCATAACTATCAAGTTAAGCTTATACTGCATGTCTGCTATACTCAGGGTTACTCTTTGGATTATTTGATTAGTTAACAGATCAGCCCCAGCTGAACTTATCCGATAAGCACATTCCAACTCAACTATCTTTTGTTCATACTTTCTTGCAAATGCTTGAATTATGAATGAATGCGATGATCCAGAATAAAACAAAATGACTGCAGGATGATTGTTGATAGAAAACATACCGGCTGTCACAGGCTCTCCTTTCGGGATGTCATCAATGGTGGTGTGGTGCACATGAGCTTGGTACTGATTCTGCTGCTTCTTGGGATCTGGGCAAAACTTCGCAAAGTGCCCAGATTGATTGTAGTTGAAACACGGTCCTCTTACTTGAGTAGCAGCTCCAGATGAACTGCCTTGTTCGGTCTAGGCTTGTGGCACCACCATCTTGAATGGCTTTTGATTCCTCTAAGGTTGCTGGGCATTCTGATTCCTCCACTGGGGTGGCCTGAACCTTGCACCAGGGGCAGGCGGATGATACGCAAAATGATTTGCCATCGGGGCCCTTGGCTAGGACGGACCTGACTCAAAAGCCCTCTTGTGAGTCTTGGATGTAGCATATACATTGTTGTTATTTTCTTGCTTTAAGCAGTCACTAATAAAGTCATTGAAACCAGTTCTTGTGTTGGTACCCACGTGCTTCATCATCTTGGGATTCAGACCTCTCTTGAAACTAGCGATCTTTTTGGCATCGGTATTCACCATGTCAGAGGCATAGCGACTTAGATTGTTGAATGAATGTAGATACTGTGTCATAGTCTTGGTGCCTTGATTCAGTGCTAGAAATTCTCCAAACTTCATTTCTGTCAAACCAGGTGGAATGTAAACTCCACAAAAAGCCTTAGTGAATTCCCTCCAAGTAATGTGGGCATTGGGGGGAAAAGTGGTGCGGTGGTGCTTCCACCACATTCCTGCAGGGCCTTGCAGCTGATGAGCTGCATACTCAGTCTTCAATACTTCTGTCATCCTTAGAACATGAAACTTATCTTCCATGGTGTTTATCCACCCTTCTGCATCCAATGGCTTTGCCGCTTCTTTGAAAATTGGTGGTCTGGTGTCCATAAAGTCCTTGAAACTGTTAGACTAATTCGCTTCATGTCCACCTGGGTTTAACCCACGGCGGGTGTTGTTAGTAATGTGGCGTAATGCAGCTTCCATGTTTAGCTGCATGCCCTCCATGTTGCGTTGATTTCCAAGGAACTGTGTGAAGAACTATTCCGCGGTGTACGGTGGAGGAGGAGGTGGTGGTGGTGGATCACGATTCTCATTCCTAGTGGCACTGCCACCTGCCTCAGTGGCGTCATACACGGTACGGCGAGTGTTTGGCATCTACATATTTCAGCAACAGTAATTATTAGGCGATGTTGTAGAAATTGCAGGTGAATGAAAAATTATGTCGTACTGAATTCACTGGAGAGAATAAATTCACACAATAAAACAGGGGCACAATAAGTCATTCCAATTAACACAACATCACTAATTAGATTACTTAAGCGCACACATCGCGTCCATTACCAAATTGTCAGCATACATACACTAGACTTTTGATGTTAAGATATCGCCACAAACACATCCAAGTTTTCCAACATTACATCAAGGTCTTAGTCTTTCTACTCATTATTACATGCCAGACATGCCAACCATGCAAAAGGTCATCGCAAACGAAACCCTAGTAGCTAGCGCAACAACTACTAGCCTACTCATCATGGTCGCTATCTAAGTCGGAGATGTCGACATTATCACTATCCACATCATTGTTGTCATCATCAGCTGGTGCCTCAGGCTCTTCGGGGCCCTCGTCCTCATCTAGATCCATCTCTGCTGCTCTAGGAGGAACGTAAGGGTGGAGCTGATTATTCAGCTGATGAACCTCCTCATGTAGGTTGTTGTTGTACTCTTCTGCATTGGCTAGCTACTGCTCCAGCTCAACCTATCGAGCTCTTAGAACATCTTCTGCAGACCAGGCTTCATTCCTTTGGTGGAGCACATGGATCAACATGCGCTCAGCGTTCCTGTTGGCGGTGGTCAGACGCTCAACCTTCTTTCTCAGTGCACGTACGTCTCCCTCATAGATTCTAGTCCTCTAGGTCGCCTGATCCATCTAACAAGTCAACTAAGCCATCTCTGCACTGAGCCGCTCAATCTTGGCGTCATGATCCCTCTGAAGCTGACATCAGTCATCGTGGGCCTAACCAAGAGCACCAGACACATGTCTTAGGCTACCTTCTACTCCATCGAAAGCCTTCATCACTGCGAACATGGTGCTCATAGCAGGGTTATCACTGTTCTGTCCTTTTGCTGCACCAATCTCCAGAGATCTTCCTCTTGCCTGCTGCCATGAGTCAGTGGAGGGGTTGCCCCTCGGAAAGACTCCAACTATAGCGGCTGCCAACTCTTGAGGAAAATGATCCATGATATCCCTTAGTATCCCAAAGGCTGCCCTGTCACTCAGAACCGTCACCTCAGGGACAAACAACGGCCTCCATAGTAACCAAGAGACCTTCCCCCAACTGCTCATTTGTCCAGAAATAGCGAGGCTCCATTCCATCAGGATAGTCTACATAGCTGAGCACTCTCCACAAGAGTGTAGGCATCCCAAACTCTCCAAGAAACGTGTGGTGCTAATGGGTATGTGGAGCAAGCTGATGGCGGGGAGCTCTGCCTCTGGTGGACTTGCGAGCGGTCTGCTTTGTGCGTGCCATCTGTAGCAAATTTTTGTTTTATTACTCACGTGAGAACAAGGTTAAGTTGTCATTTTTATCAAAATGAGATAATCAACTTATAAGGGGAGGAACAATGCCATGAATGATATGTAACAACATGATGCATGCACATTCCGTACGTTCTCACAAACTTAGGAAAAATAACAATTGCTAGCGGCATAGACGGTGGCATACAACGGTCTCTTATAAACGTAGCTAATACGTACTACACGATAGCGCTGTTATGTACCTACAAAAGATCCACTTCAGCCCAAACTCTGACAGTATGAAAAATAAGCATGAAAGCAGTAAAGTAATCTACTCACTCTACACGCATCCCCAGATACGCATACAACGGTAGCAACTACCCAAACCATCGTCCTATCGACGACATCGTCACCACAGGACATAATTCCCCACACATTGGATACCTTCATACAAACACGCGTATGGCCTGTAAATAATCTGGCATCATATAAGCACTTCCCTAGATCGGCAGTGTATCCGATCATGCTCTCACAACTCTCACTTACCGAGGCATAGAGGCAATGGATGCATACATTACCACTCAAGTGAATGGCACTCATACAATAGCACACCGTATGAGCAATGAAATTGAAATATGATGCAAAGACCCCCAAGTCAGTACTTAAATAAGCCACCTAGAGTCCTTAACTGGCATAAAGGATATGACCACTGGCACACTTTTAAGTTTTAAATTAGGGGTTGAAACACCTATATACTATAAGTTCGTAATTAGTTTTGTAACACAAAACCCTTTTGTTTTAAATACACGCATGAACAGTAACCTGCTAAACCTTGCTCTGATGCCAGCTGTAATAGAACCGACCAATTATACAAGATTAAGCAAGGAAATCTTGCACCGAAGCAGGTAATTTAGCAAACTTAAGCCCGTATAACCCGGTAGTCCGTGAAACCACGAAGGATTTCAAACCAATCGACATACAAACCAAGATCGTACAAGTTTAGCAATTACCGTCACATGTTACATAAAGTTCGCAATGACACTTGGATACATCAGAGTTTAGAACATAAAGTTATTACAACCCAAGTTCAAACTAAAATAGTGGAAGCAAATAGTTTTAAAGCCACACACACACTTTTAGTTCAGATACAGTGCCAGTAGGTAGTCATCTCCAACAAAAGCAATCAGATGAGAGATACGGAGTGACTATTGCCCTTGGTCCTAGTTGTCGCCCATTGCCGGGTATAGGCAGTTAATGCAATAGCCGTAGTACATTTGACCATCTGCAACTACAATAGGAACAATGCCCTGAGTACAAGAAGGTACTCAGCTAGACTTACCCGTCTTAAACCAAAATAAAGCGACACAAGGATTATGCAAGGCTTTCTTTAGTGGGCTAGCTGACTCGTTTGCGAAAAGCATAAGCTATCATGAAGAAACCCTTTTAAGTACTTTGCATCATCGTTATTTTGACCTATCCATCTAGGTAAGCACCTATACTATAGCAATCACTTGATTAACCAATAACATCCCGTTACCAACTTAGGTTTAGCATATCCCATACCATCTAGATAACCATCAGTGTTCCATTATAATTACTACGATGCTGTAGCTCGAGTCAAGTGCTCACTATCCAGGAGCGATGGTGATTCGAATTGATTCCTAACCAACTGGTGATTTATTCCTCACACAAATCACACTCACCGATCAAGTGAGCTATAGATCACCAATGACACTTTCCAAGTAGCCAGAGGATAACAGTCATGGACCGCACTACCCAGGGACCGCCCGACAGCCAGGACGCACCTTGGGCTCACTCTTCGTGTCCCCGTCATACCCCCTTCAGCACCAGTCTGCCAATCTGAGTTTATCACGGCTCGAATAGTGTCACAAGCTTCGTGGTCGAAAGGTACTTTATTCGGCCAACTAAATGTGAGGCATGCGTTCAACATGACAAGAGGGACGAGCAACGATCGATCCTTAATCGATGTAGACGGAAAACTAACAGCACCCCAGAACCCTGTCTAGTTGCCTCCAACTTTTCCGTCCGGTCTTCAATTATCCATCACACATGGTTAATTCCAGGATATCATTCTTTCCATAGCAAAATTCTTCCAGCAACCACCTATAAATGTAGGTGACCGGAAATCACCGATCGCTACCGGTCTAAGCAAGGCTAAGCAGTTATTCAATCCCGACCTAACTGGGTAAAAAGGTAATAAGGTAGGCAAGGATAGTAATAAATGCATCAACGGTTTCAATCAACTCGTACAATTTAATGCAACAATATATAAACTCATATATAGAAAGAATTGCTTTTATAAAGTAGCAGACTTAGAATGCTCCGGGGCTTGCCTCGTTCGAACAAACTAGGTTGATGATCCACGCACTCGAGCAAGTCCTCTCCTTGCTCCTCTTCCTCTGGCACCTCCTGTGCCTAGATTTCTTGTGGATCTGTCCTAGTCTGCTCTTCCTGAACTACTACTAGCAACTCCTCCTGCGATCCTGTATGATGCAGATGTATAAGTGCTAATGCATAGATGCATCAGAGAGATGACATGTGATGATCATGATGCATGGAATGTAGATGAATATGTTTAACTTTATTGGACATAGTAGAAGTAAAGCTCTTCTACAAGGTAGCCAACATCATCCAAGAACATGTACTACTATACTACTACTACAACAACTGTACTAACATGCCAAGTCACCACAGCAAGCTAAGATGCTTCAAAGATACACCAAAGCAAACATTATTAACTAAACATGCGTTAAAGATGATTATTTTATTTCATTTTAAACTAGGGCTACAACAGCAACATACATTTCTGGTGCTCATAAAAATCTGAGAAAATTATAGTAGCATAGTACTACTCTAAGTAGACTACCATAAAATTTTCATAGCATTTGGATAAGTAAAATAGCCTACACAAAAATGACAAGCTATGGCATAAATATGAGCATGAAAATACTTTGTATTATGAAAAGTATCAAACAACAGATTTAATATTTTTCCTATGTTCTACACAGTAAACAATCAGTGCACAAAAATTATCATACCCATGTTTTATACAATTTTTGCTCTCTATCAAAATAACAAAAATCATCAATTAAAGGCACTTGAACTACACGTCAATATTTCTCTACAGAACATGCATGACATATATTTTTCATACAAAGTACATCACTAAAGGAGATTAACAAAACTAGAACCATATTTTTCTAATAATTATTCTATTTACTAGACATTTTCTAAGATAACAGCAAATACAAGAATTAAATAAAACCCTATACAAAAGTATCACAAAACTAACATGCAACATTTTTATATTGTAGATCTACTTCTAAGAAACACAACAAAATTGGTCTCACTCGATTTGGAGCTAAAATGAGCAAACTATGGATTTTTGAAGCCTTTACAACATTTTCTGGAAATCTTTTTCTTTTAAAACAAAAATCCAGCCGTTGAAAACGCTGGGTGCACCCGGTGCAGTGCACCCAGGTTCACGCTGAGGTGCTGATAGTGGGCCCCATGGGTCAGCCGGCCCCAACTGCCAGCCACCCGCTGTAGGGGAGGCGGCGCTGACCGGCGCGAGCTCGCCATCGACGAGGTGGCCGACGGCGAGGTCACCACCACCGTGACCACCGTGCCAAGGCGGACACGGTAGTGCAAGCGACAGGGCTGAAGGAGCTCAAAATCGAGGTCATCGGCGGCCATGGCGGTGCAGTGGCACGGCTCATCAGTGGTATGCCGACTCCGACCATGACGAGGCCCGGTGAGGCGCGCGTGAGCACGGCACAGTGACGGCGGACCCGAAGCACGAGAAAGGGAGGAGAGAGAGGAAGCAGAGCGGGGCTGTATGCACGGAGCCGAGCTCCAACGAGCGAACGCGCATGGGAGAGAGAGAAGGGAAGAAACGAAAGGGGCTGCGGTCACTACCTTCTCCTCGCTGGTGACGAAGGTGGGCGTGGAGCTGTAGCAGTGCGGGCAGGAGCTATGCTGGTGCGCAACGGTGAAGCTCTGCGGCTGTGGGAATGGAGCGGTGGCCGCTATGGCTAAGCCAGGCGAGAGAGGGTGGCGAAGAGAAATGGCGGAGTGGGGAGGAGCACGGCTCAGCTGCGAAGGCAGGCGGGGCCGGTCGGGACGGGGCAGGTCGGCGGTGCCACGCAGCGAGTTCGCCGGCGCATGGCCGCCACGCGGCGGTCGCGGCCTGATGCCGGTCGGGGCGCGGGCGCAGGCGAGGTGCGGGGAAGGCCGGGCCGGTTCTGCGAGCTGGGCCAAAAGGGAGGCGGCGGCCTGTTAAGGAAAATAAAATGATTTTCTTTTTATTTCTTAAATAAACAGAACTAAAATTCCATTTTGAGCCATTTAAATACATTTTCACAAGTTGGTGTAAAAATGAAAGTTGTTCTATTTTTCAAGATCTACAACTTTGCTTTTATGACCAAAGTCAAATTCCAAATAGATTTTGAATTATGAAATTAAAATCAATATTAATTCAAAACCCTAATTTTTGCAGAATTATTTTTAAAAGCATAATTTGGCAAAACTTTGAATATAAACTTTGCTCCAAATTGCATCCTAATTACTTCTAAGTGGTCTAAGTGATCAACCAAGGTACACACATGGCAAAACAAACATAGCATCCAATCTATTAAAACAAAACTATGCAACATACATGTTTCATTAGTATGTTTCAATTCTATATTTCATGTCATGCTTATGAATGGATAATAATGATTATGCTCATGATTTGCAAAATGTTAATGCATGCTTAACACCGAGGTGTTACAGCCCTCCCCCTTATAAGAATCTCGTCCCAAGATTTTGAGTTACAAACCATTTGTTATAAAAATCCTTATAAGCGTTTTGCAGATATTCTCCTGTTTCCCACGTCGCATCACCATCATCGTGATGACTCCACTGTATCTTATATGTTCTCACCACTTTATTCCGAGTGACTCGGTCCTTAGTGTCCAAAACTCGAACAGGTTGCTCATGGTATTCCAAGTCTGATTTGATCTGAATGCCCTGAGGTTCTATTCTCTCTTTCGGAACACGCAAGCACTTCTTCAACTGTGATACATGGAAGACTAGAAAGATCGAACCCATCGCTTCTGGTAACTATAACTTGTAAGCCACTGGACCCTTCTTTTCTAGTATTTTATACGGTCCGACAAATCTAGGAGCGAGCTTTCTCTTTACTCCAAACCGTTGTACTTTCTTCATTGGAGTAACCTTCAGATAAACGTAGTCACCTACCTCAAACTCAAGCGGTCTCCTTCTCTTATTGGCATAACCCTTTTGACGTGACTATGCCGCTTTCATGTTTTGTTGGATAATACAGACCTTTTTCTCAGCCTCATCAACAAAATCGATTCCGTAAAACCTTCTCTCTCTAGGCTCAATCCAATTCAATGGTGTCCTACATTTCCTGCCATACAATGCTTCAAATGGAGCCATCTTGATACTCTCTTGGTAACTGTTGTTGTAAGCGAACTCTGCCAAAGGTAACCATGATTCCCATGAACCCTTAGATGATAACACACAAGCTCTAAGCATATCTTCAAGCACAACATTAACTCGCTCTGTCTGCCCATCTGTCTGTGGGTGGTAAGCTGTACTATGAACCAAGCTAGTACCCAAACCTTTATGAAGATGCTCCCAAAAATGAGTGGTAAACTGTGACCCACGGTCAGACACGATAGTCTTTGGTATACCATGTAATCGAACAATCTCTGCAATGTACTTCTCAGCATACTGAGGTGGTCAAAATGTTGTTTTGACTGCTATAAAGTGAGCTGATTTGGTAAGGCGATTTACAATCACCCAAATCAAATCATTCCCCTTTGGTGTGGTGGGAAGACTGGTGATAAAATCCATACTTATATCATCCCATTTCCAATCTGGTACTAACAAAGGTTGCAACATTCCTGCGGGTCTCATGTGAAGAGCTTTCACTCTACAACACATGTCGCAACGAGCAACATACGCTGCAATCTCCTTCTTCATCTTCGTCCACCAATAACGAGGTCTCAATTCTTGGTACATTTTGCTACTTCCAAGATGGATAGACAACTTAGAGTGATGAGCTTCATCCATCAATTTGTTCTTGAGCTCTCGATCTTTAGGTACAACCAGACGGTCCTTAAACCATAACACTCCTTGTTCATCCACTCTAAAGTGCTTGGTCGATTCTTTCTTCATTTTCTCCTTGATATGGAATATTCCTTTATCTATTTTCTGACCCTCAACGATCTTACTCTCCAAGGTACAACTAACCCAGATATTATGCAACACAGTAGGATGCAACAAATTGAACCCATCTTCAAACAACGGTTGCACAGCAAGAGAATGTGACTTCTTACTTAAGGCATCTGCTACTACATTTGCCTTTCCCGGATGGTAGTGCACATTCAGATTATAATCCTTTATCAGCTCCAACCATCTTCTCTGTCACATATTCAACTCAGACTGAGTAAATATGTACTTGAGACTCTTATGATCTGTAAAGATATTGCACACATTCCCAAGCAAGTAGTGTCTCCAAATCTTTAGAGCATGCACAATGGCCGCAAGCTCTAAATCGTGCGTAGGATAGTTAACCTTATGCTTCCTCAATTGACGTGAGGCATAAGCAATGACCCTTCTATATTGCATCAAAACACATCCTAAACCATTCTTTGATGCATCGCAAAACACATCAAATGGCTTCTCTATATCCGGTTATGCCAGAATAGGAGCAGTGGTTAGCAAATTCCACAAGGTGCAGAAAGCTACCTCACACTCCTCTGTCCAAACAAACTTATGATCCTTCTGTAGCAAACTTGTCATTAGCTTGGCAATCTTCGAGAAGTCCGGTATAAAACAACGGTAGTAACCGGCTAATCCAAGAAAACTTCGAACCTCATGAACTATGCTTGGTGCCTTCCAATCCATAACCTCTTGTACCTTACTAGGATCCACTAAGATTCCATTCTCAGATAACACATGACCGAGAAAAGGAACTGTCTTCAGCCAGAACTCACATTTACTAAACTTAGCATACAGCCGGTGATCTCTGAGTCTAGTCAAGACAATTCTTAGATGCTCTGCATGATCCTGTTCATTCTCTGAGTACACTAGAATGTCATCAATGAACACAATCATGAACTTATCCAACTCCAACATAAAGACCGAATTCATCAGATACATAAAGTATGCAGGAGCATTTATCAAACCAAAGGACATGACAAGATACTCGTACAAACCATATCTGGTGGAGAACACGGTCTTGGGTATATCTTATGGTCTAATCTTGATCTGATGGTACCATCATCTCAAATCTATCTTGGAGAACACCTTGGCTTTTGACAATTGATCAAACAAGATATCAATCCGAGGTAGCGAATACTTGTTTTTAATTATCATCGCATTCAGTGGTCGGTAGTCCACGCACATCTGTAAGGAGTTATCCTTTTACTTCTTCACAAACAGGGCGGGACATCCCCATTCCAATGAACTTGGACGAATTAAACCCTTAGTCGACAGATCTTGGAGTTGTTTCTTCAACTCGGCTAATTCATTTGGAGGCATCCAATAAGGCCTTCTTGAGATCAGTGGTGTTCTAGGGATTAACTCAATGGCAAACTCAACATCTCTGTCCGGTGGAAGACCGGGTAACTCATCTGGAAACACGTCCGGAAACTCACACGCTACTAGAATCTTGGCTAGAAGAGTAGTTTGGACTGCACAAGTTGTACTGGCCAGATCTATTCTCCGAGGTAAGGTTACTTGAAATGTACCTTCTCCAACAGGTTCCTTGAGAGAAATGCTTCTTCCTCCAACATCAATTACTACTCCCATCTTATTCATCCAGTTCATTCCCATAATCACATTCAGAACTAGCCCTGGCATAACTATCAAGTTAAGCTTATACTGCCTGTCTGCTGTACTCAGGGTTACTCTATGGATTATTTGATTAGTTAACAGATCAGCCCTAGCTGAACTTATCCGATAAGCACATTCCAACTCAACTATCTTTTGTTCATACTTTCTTGCAAATGCTTGACTTATGAATGAATGTGATGATCCAGAATAAAACAAAACGACTACAGGATGATTATTGATAGAAAACATCCTGGCTGTCACGGGCTCTCCTTCCAGGATGTCATCAATGGTGGTGTGGAGCACATGAGCTTGGTACTGATTCTGCTGCTTCTTGGGATCTGGGCAAAACTTCACAAAGTGCCCAGATTGATTGCAGTTGAAACACGGTCATCTTACTTGAGTAGCAGCTCTAGATGAACTGCCTTGTCCGGTCTTGGCTTGTGGCACCGCCATCTTGAATGGCTTTTAATTCCTCTGAGGTTGCTGGGCATTTTGATTCCTCCACTGGGGTGGCCTGAACCTTGCACCAGGGGCAGGCGGACGATACGCAAAATGATTTGCCATCGGGGCCCTTGGCTAGGATGGACCTGACTCAAAAGCCCTCTTGTGAGTCTTGGATGTAGCATATACATTGTTGTTCTTTTCTTGCTTTAAGCAGTCACTAATAAAGTCATTGAAACCAGTTCTTGTGTTGGTACCCACGTGCTTCATCATCTTGGGATTCAGACCTCTCTTGAAACTAGCGATCTTTTTGGCATCGGTATTCACCATGTCAGAGGCATAGCGACTTAGATTGTTGAATGAATGTAGATACTGTGTCACAGTCTTGGTGCCTTGATTCAGTGCTAGAAATTCTCCAAACTTCATTTCTGTCAAACCAGGTGGAATGTAAACTCCACGAAAAGCCTCAGTGAATACCCTCCAAGTAATGTGGGCATTGGGGGGAAAAGTGGTGCGGTGGTGCTTCCACCACATTCCTGCAGGGCCTTGCAGCTGATGAGTTGCATACTCAGTCTTCAATACTTCTGTCATCCTTAGAACATGAAACTTATCTTCCATGGTGTTTATCCACCCTTCTGCATCTAATGGCTCTGCCGCTTCTTTGAAAATTGGTGGTCTAGTGTCCATAAAGTCCTTGAAACTGTTAGACTGATTCGCTTCATGTCCACCTGGGTTTAACCCACGACGGGTGTTGTTAGCAATGTGGCATAATGCAGCTTCCATGTTCAGCTGCATGCCCTCCATGTTGCGTTGACTTCCAAGGAACTATGTGAAGAACTATTCCACGGTGTACGGTGGAGGAGGTGGTGGTGGTGGATCACGATTCTCATTCCCAGCGGCACTGCTACCTGCCTCAGTGGCATCATACATGGTACGGCGAGTGTTTGGCATCTGCATATTTCAGCAACAATAATTATTAGGCGATGTTGTAGAAATTGCAGGTGAATGAAAAATTATGTCGTACTAAATTCACTGGAGAGAATAAATTCACACAATAAAACAGGGGCACAATAAGTCATTCCAATTAACACAACATCACTAATTAGATTACTTAAGCGCACACATCGCGTCCATTACCAAATTGCCAGCATACATACACTGGACTTTTGACGTTAAGATATCACCACAAACGCATCCAAGTTTTCCAACCTTACATCAAGGTCTTAGTCTTTCTACTCATTATTACATGCCAGACATGCCAACCATGCAAAAGGTCATCGCAAATGAAACCCTAGTAGCTAGCGCAACAACTACTAGCCTACTCATCGTGGTCGCTGTCTAAGTCGGAGATGTCGACATTGTCACTATCCACATCATCGTTGTCATCATCAGCTTGTGCCTCAGGCTCTTCGGGACCCTCATCCTCATCTAGATCCATCTCTGCTGCTCCAGGAGGAACGTAAGGGTGGAGCTTAATATTTAGCTGATGAACCTCCTCATGTAGGTTGTCGTTGTACTCTTCTACATTGGCCAGCTGCTGCTCCAGCTCAACCTGTCGAGCTCTCGAACATCTTCTACAGACCAGGCTTCATTCCTTTGGTGGAGCACATGGATCAACATGCGCTCAGCATTCCTATTGGCGGTGGTCAGACGCTCAACCTGCTCTCTCAGTGCACGTATGTCTCCCTCATAGATTCCAGTCCTCTGGGTCGCCTGATCCCTCTGACGAGTCAACTGAGCCATCTCTGCACTGAGCCGCTCAATCTTGGCATCATGATCCCTCTGAAGCTGACGTCAGTCATCGCGGGCCTGACCAAGAGCACCAGACACATGTCTTAGGCTACCTTCTACTCCATCGAAAGCCTTCATCACTGCGAACATGGCGCTCATAGCAGGGTTATCATTGTTCTATCCTTTTGCTGCACCAATCTCCAGAGATCTTCCTCTTGCCTACTGCCACGAGTTAGTGGAGGGGTTGCCCCTCGGAAAGACTCCAACTATAGCGGCTGCCAACTCCTGAGGAAAATGATCTATGATATCCCTTAGTATCCCAAAGGCTACCCTATCAGCTCCTTCTTCAGCGGTCCTGCCAGTTGACTCATAACGCCAACCAATCCACTCAGAACCGTCACCTCAGGGACAAACAACGACCTCCACAGTAACCAAGAGACCTTCCCCCAATTGCTCATTTGTCCAGAAATAGCGGGGCTCCATTCCATTAGGATAGTCTACATAGCTGAGCACTCTCCACAAGAGTGTAGGCATCCCAAACTCTCCAAGAAACGTGTGGTGCTGACGGGTATGTGGAGCAAGCTGATGGCGGGGAGCTCTGCCTCTGGTGGACTTGCGAGCGGTCTGCTTTGTGCGTGCCATCTGTAGCAAATTTTTGTTTTATTACTCACGTGAGAACAAGGTTAAGTTGTCATTTTTATCAAAATGAGATAATCAACTTATAAGGGGAGGAACAATGCCATGAATGATATGTAACAACATGATGCATGCACGTTCCGTATGTTCTCACAAACTTATGAAAAATAACAATTGCTAGCGGCATAGACGGTGGCATACAACGGTCTCTCATAAACATAGCTAATACGTACTACACGATAGCGCTGTTATGTACCTGCAAAAGATCCACTTCAGCCCAAACCCTAACAGTATGAAAAATATGCACGAAAGAAGTAAAGTAATCTACTTGCTCTACACGCATCCCCAGATACACGTACAACGGTAGCAACTACCTGAACCATCGTCCTATCAATGGCATCGTCACCACAGGATGGAATTCCCCACACATTGGATACCTTCATACAAACACGCGTATGGCCTGTAAATAATCCGGCATCATATAAGCACTTCCCTAGATTGGCAGTGTATCCGATCATGCTCTCACAACTCTCACTTACCGAGGTGTAGAGGCAATGGATCCATACATTACCACTCAAGTGAATGGCACTCATACAATAGCACGCCGTATGAGCAACGAAATTGAAATATGATGCAAAGACCCCCAAGTCAATACTTAAATAAGCCACCTAGAGTCCTTAACTGGGCATAAAGGATATGACCACCGGCACACTTTTAAGTTTTAAATTAGGGGTTGAAACACCTATATACTATAAGTTCGTAATTAGTTTTGTAACACAAAACCCTTTTGTTTTAAATACACGCATGAACAGTAACCTGCTAAACCTTGCTCTGATGCTAGCTGTAATAGAACCGACCAATTATACGAGATTAAGTAAGGAAATCTTCCGCCGATGCAGGTAATTTAGCAAACTTAAGCCCGTATAACCCGGTAGTCCGTGAAACCACGAAGGATTTCAAACCAATCGACATACAAACCAAGATCGTACAAGTTTAGCAATTATCGTCACATGTTACATAAAGTTCGCAATGACACTTGGATACATCAGAGTTTAGAACATAAAGTTATTACAACCCAAGTTCAAACTGAAATAGCGGAAGCAAATAGTTTTAAAGCCACACACACGCTTTTAGTTCAGATACAGTGCCAGTAGGTAGTCATCTCCAACAAAAGCAATCAGATGAGAGATATGGAGTGACCATTGCCCTTGGTCCTAGTTATCGCCCATCGCCGGGTACAGGCAGTTAATGCAATAGCCACAGTACATTTGACCATCTGCAACAACAATGGGAACAATGCCCTAAGTATGAGAAGGTACTCAGCTAGACTTACCCGTCTTAAACCAAAATAAAGCGACACCAAGGATTATGCAAGGCTTTCTTTAGTGGGCTAGCTGACTCGTTTGCGAAAAGCATAAGCTATCATGAAGAAACCCTTTTAAGTACTTTGCATCATCGTTATTTTGACCTATCCATCTAGGTAAGCACCTATACTATAGCAATCACTTGATTAACCAATAACATCCAGTTACCAACTTAGGTTTAGCATATCCCATACCATCTAGATAACCATCAGTGTTCTATTATAATTACTACGATGCTGTAGCTCGAGTCAAGTGCTCACTACCCAGGAGCGATGGCGATTCGAATCGATTCCTAACCAGCTGGTGATTTATTTCTCATACAAACCACACTCACCGATCAAGTGAGCTACAGATCACCAATGACAATTTCCAAGTAGCCATAGGATAACAGTCATGGACCGCACTACCCAGGGACCACCCGATAGCCAGGACGCACCTTGGGCTCACTCTTCGTGTCCCCTTCATACCCCCTTCAGCACCAGTCTACCAATCTGAGTTTATCACGGCTCAAATAGTGTCACTAGCTTCGTGGTCGAAAGGTACTTTATTCGGCCAACTAAATGTGAGGCATGCGTTCAACATGACAAGAGGGACGAGCAACGATCGGTCCTTAATTGATGCAGACGGAAAACTAACAGCACCCCATAACCCTATCTGGTTGCCTCCAACTTTTCCGTCTGGTCTCCAATTATCCATCACACATCGTTAATTCCAGGATATCATTCTTTCCATAGCAAAATTCTTCCAGTAACCACCTATAAATGTAGGTGACCGGAAATCACCGATCGCTACCGGTCTAAGCAAGGCTAAGCAGTTATTCGATCCTGACCTAACAGGGTAAAAATGTAATAAGGTAGGCAAGGATAGTAATAAATGCATCAACGGTTTCAATCAAGTCCTACAACTTAATGCAACAATATATAAACTCATATATAAAAAGAATTGCTTTTATAAAGTAGGAGACTTAGAATGCTCCGGGGCTTGCCTCGTTTGAACGAACTAGGTTGATGATCCACGCACTTGGGCAAGTCCTCTCCTTGCTCCTCTTCCTCTGGCACCTCCTATGCCTGGATTTCTTGTGAATCTGTCCCGGTCTGCTCTTCCTGAACTGCTACTAGCAACTCCTCCTACGATCCTGTATGATGCAGATGTATAAGTGCTAATGCATAGGTGCATCAGAGAGTTGACATGTGATGATCATGATGCATGGAATGTAGATGAATATGTTTAACTTTATTGGACATAGTATAAGTAAAGCTCTTCTACAAGGTAGCCAACATCATCCGAGAACATGTACTACTATACTACTACTACAACAACTGTACTAACATGCCAAGTCACCACAGCAAACTAAGATGCTTCAAAGATATACCAAAGCAAACATTATTAACTAAACATGCGTTAAAGAAGATTATTTTATTTCATTTTAAACTAGGGCTACAACAGCAACATACATTTCTGGTGCTCATAAAAATCTAAGAAAATTACAGTAGCGTAGTACTACTCTAAGTAGACTACCATAAAATTTTCATGGCATTTGGATAAGTAAAATAGCCTACACAAAAATGACAAGCTATGGCATAAATATGAGCATGAAAATAATTTGTAATATGAAAAGTATCAAACAACAGATTTAATATTTTTCCTATGTTCTACACAGTAAACAATCACTGCACAAAAATTATCATACCCATGTTTTATACAATTTTTGCCCTCTATCAAAATAACAAAAATCATCAATTAAAGGCACTTGAACTACACATCAATATTTCTCTACAGAACATGCATGACATATATTTTTCCTACAAAGTACATCACTAAAGGAGATTAACAAAACTAGAACCATGTTTTTCTAATAATTATTCTATTTACTAGACATTTTCTAAGATAACAGTAAATACAAGAATTAAATAAAACCCTATACAAAAGTATCACAAAACTGACATGCAACATTTTTATATTGTAGATCTACTTCTAAGAAACACAACAAAATTGGTCTCACTTGATTTGGAGCTAAAATGAGCAAACTATGGATTTTTGAAGCCTTTACAACATTTTCTGGAAATCTTTTTCTTTTAAAACAAAAATCCAGCCGTTGAAAACACTGGGTGCACCCTGTGCAGTGCACCCAGGTTCACGCTGAGGTGCTGACAGCGGGCCCCTGCGGGTCAGCCGGCCCCAACTGCCAGCCACCCGCTATAGGGGAGGCGGCGCTGACCGGCGCGAGCTCGCCGTCGACGAGGTGGCCGACGACGAGGCCACCACCACCGTGACCACCGTGCCAAGGCAGACACGGTAGTGCAAGCGGCAGGGCTGAAGGAGCTCGAAATCGAGCTCGCCGGTGGCCATGACGGTGCGGTGGCGCGGCTCATCAGTGGTACGCCGACTCCGACCATGATGAGGCCCGGTGAGGCGCGCGTGAGCACGGCAAGGTGACGTGGGACTCAAAGCGTGAGAAAGGGAGGAGAGAGAGGAAGCAGAGTGGGGCTGTCTGCATGAAGCCGAGCTCCGGTGAGCGGACGCGCATGGGAGAGAGAGAAGGGAAGAAGTGAAAGGGGCCCACGGTCACAACCTTCTCCTCGCTGGTGACGAAGGCGAGCGCGGAGCTATAGCGGTACGGGCAAGAGCTGTGCTGGCGCACAACGGTGAAGCTCTACGGCCGCGGGAATGGCGCGGTGGCCGCTGCGGCTAAGGCGGGCGAGAGAGGGTGGTGAAGCGAAATGGCGGAGTGGGGAGGAGCGCGGCGAGTTCGCCGGCGCACGGCCGCCACGTGGCGGTCGTGGCCTGACGCCATTGGGGCATGGGCGCGGGCGAGTGGGCGAGGTGCGGGGCAGGCCGGGCCGGTTCTGCGAGCTGGGCCGAAAGGGAGGCGGCAGCCCGTTAAGGAAAATAAAATGATTTTCTTTTTATTTCTTAAATAAACAGAACTAAAATTCCATTTTGAGCCATTTAAAATCATTTTCACAAGTTGGTGTAAAAATGAAAGTTGTTCCATTTTTCAAGATCTACAACTTTGCTTTTATGACCAAAGTCAAATTCCAAATAGATTTTGAATTATGAAATTAAAATCAATATTAATTCAAAACCCTAATTTTTGAAGAATTATTTTTAAAAGCATAATTTGGCAAAACTTTGAATATAAACTTTGCTCCAAATTGCATCCTAATTACTTCTAAGTGGTCTAATTGATCAACCAAGGTACACACATGGCAAAACAAACATAGCATCCAATCTATTAAAACAAAACTATGCAACATACATGTTTCATTAGTATGTTTCAATTCTATATTTCATGTCATGCTTATGAATGCATAATAATGATTATGCTCATGATTTGCAAAATGTTAATGCATGCTTAACATCGAGGTGTTACATCCACCCTTGAGAACTCTCGCGCTGGTACGCCCCCTTTGTTTTTTCGTTGCGTTGGTTTCTTTCTTCAGCCTGTTCCTGAGCTTATCGCCCCTCCTTCAGAGCTAGATGGAAAGGTGAAGACGCTAGAGCAGGACCTGGAGACAACCAAGGCGACCCTCAGCTAGAATGCAGAGGAGCTAGCCAAGTCCCATGAAGAGCGACGTGCTCTTGACGAGGACCTTGACTAGATCCGCAACGTTGCCCAGCTCGTCGTCTCGGAAGTCTTCGGGTCGGTGCCAAGCACTAGCGTGCCTGTTGTCCAGCTGGCAGAGGTCCCAGATGCAGTCAAGGACCTTGTTAGGAGCGGGCTGTTTTACTGGGCGTCGGGGGTGCTAACCTCGGTGGCAACGCACCACCCGAATCTGGACTTCACCACTATCTACAACGGGTATGCTGAAGGCCTGAGCATGGAGGACATCCAGTCAATTAGGGAGAGCTTGCTGCCGCATGCGCAGTCAGTGTTGGAGCAAGTCTCCACCGAGTGGGTGATGGATGTTCACCGTGAAGACATGGCCCGAAGCATGCGTGTGGAGGATGCCTCTGAGCCTACAGATAGCACAGAGCCTGGTTCGGGGGGGGGGGATGTTGCCTTGGCCCCAATCGAACCGAATGTCGTGCTGCCGGGGAGTGAGCAGCCTGCGCCTTCATCGGTCGCGCCGTCAGCAGATGCCACCAGGCCAGTTTCATAGCTTGCAGAATATAAGTAGTTAGTAAACATAAAAAGTTTAAGTTCGTGGGGGAGCCCCTGTGTAAAATGTTCGTGTGTGTTTTAATGACTGCAATCGGTTTTTTGTTTTTGTGATGGGGTTGCTCCGTTCAGGGAAGCTTGTTCCCTTTCATTCCTTAGTTTTCCCTTAGCATAATTTTGTTTTTTTATTTCTTTCTTTCTCGTACCTACCTGTTTGTCTTGTAGGCTGCAACCTTGTGAGCCCGGGGCATGGCCCGCAAGGCTCGGCCGCTCATAACCGTAGGAAAAGGCGGGGTGCGATCAGTCAGAATATTCTAAAGCAAAGCTACGTAAGGTAAAGCAAAGCTATGTAAGGTAAATCAAAGGAACGAACTGCCCTTTTGTTTGGGTAGGAAGGAGTTTCTCCATATGAAAGTAAAAAGTACTTAAAGTAAAAACAAAATAGAGGGGTAGTAGAGCCCCCTAGTGGAGCCCCCGAGCGCCCTGAGCCAAAAAGTGTTTGGGTCGAGGTGCTCTTATAGGAGCGTTCGCTAACAAAGGTAAGACTGAAACTTAGGAAAAGAAGAAATGACATAGTTGTTCCAAGGTGCTCGGAGAGAGCGTCGTCATTATTGTCGTTTAGTCGGTAGGCGTTCAGTCAGATCACTTCATCCTTCAGTCGTCTGGATCCTTGCCCGTTGTGCCCCCTTCTTCGGTTGCTGCCTCCTCGCCTTTTTCTCTCCTTGGCATGCTAGTCTACCTCAGCAGGCACTTGAGGAGCTAGCAGTCCTTATAGAGATGTTTGACGGGATAGTCATGGTTGGTGCATGGGCTCTCCATAAGCTCATGAAAGTGACCGGGAGGGTCTTGCTGGGGCTACGTGCCCACATGATCGGCCACGGTGACCAACGCAGAGTTGGTCGGTCGGTGGCGATCCTTTTTGTTCTTTTTTCCCCTCTGCGTGGAGGGGCCCTCGTCTTGATCCTGGTGCTTGGCCTTACCTTTGCCGCGGCCTCCATTGAAGCGCGGTAGGAACGACGCTTGCTGGAGGTGTTGGACAAAGGTCCGTGGTCCCAGGCCGTCAGGGCTGGGACTCCGGTCGACGCTGCGCGCATGTCGGTTTGACCCGAGCCGCGCGTAGACAGGCGGTCGGCACAGTGCGGTCGTCAAGTCAAGGTGAGGTGCCATTGCGGCTTCCTGTGCCGCACTCTATGATTGTTGCGGTGATAGGGTGTAGCGCCCCATCTGCTGCGTCCCTGTTCCCCGGACGAGGAGCGAGGTCACGAGTCGGCGTCGTGATACGGAGCACTTCACTTGTTGAACGGCGGCGGTCTCCAGCAGTGCCCAGAGGTTCCGGTGGATCGCCCTTTCACGAGGGTCGTTCGGCTCGGACAGGTCGCGCAGGAGCATTGCCTCGGCGGCAATGTTCTGACTAGCTTAAGCGAACTACGGGGGATCGGTCCCCCTAACCGGGATGTTGCGCTGGGGCTGACGGGCGTGACCCCAAGCACCGTTCGTCGGTCTATGCGCACGGGGCGCAGTGTTGTGCGCCGAGCACGCTGGTGTAGTCGGTGGCTGATGCGGCCACTGTCGTCGTAGATCCTCCCCGTGCTCACGTGTGAGCTCAGGGGTCTCCACGTGAGGGCCCAAAGGGGCGTGGGTTCAGAAGGACTCCGTTACCCCTGGCGGCTGTTCTGGAGCGTCCGCCACAGCGTACTCCCAGGACGGACGGTGGCTAGGTGCAACATCGCCGATACTGGAGCCGTCACTCCTGACGTCATCATCCATGATGTCATGGAAACAGGTGGGAGCATAGCTTGGCATCCCCACGAACTCAGACGTGAGAGGGTACGGCGCCAGCATCTTTTGGAGTCCCCGGGCGTATGCGTCTGTGGAAGACGTGAGACCGTAGGGGAACCGATCGTACAGCGGTTGCGTTGGGGGCAACGGGGTTCTGCCGGGTATTTGGCGGAGGATAGAACATAGTAAGTGAATAACAGCACGTATATTACTCACAGCAGGGTTTGAGCAGAGAGTTTGCTTGGAATGAAGCGCAGATGCCGCGCCGTCGATGGAGGATGTCTCTCCGATGGGTGCCGGGTTGTGAGTCTCCTCGTGGAGGTGGAGGACGAAGTCCAGGCTTCCGAAGAGGAAGACCTGGGATGGCTCGAAAACGGGTGGAACCCGCATCTCGGCGAGCGAGAGTGCGGGAAACTCCAGCGAGCCGAAGCGAATCGTATCGCCCGAGCCCGCCTCAGCGAGGGTGGCGGAAAAATGGGCCATCCGATGACCAAAAAAGTGTTGAACGTACAGCGTCTTCCCCACGGACGACGCCAACTATCGGTGCAGAAAGTGACCAACTAGTGAATATTTGTAGTTTTGCTGTACGTTGTGATTGGAGGTGGCCTAGCACTCAATGACACATGATTTATACTGGTTCGGGCAACGTGCCCTACGTCCAGTCGAGGTCGGTCGGTGACTTTATTCCTGAGCCCAGGTGCTCGAAGTTTGTAGTGGGGTTACAAACGAGAAGGAGAAAGATGGGGTATACAAGAGGCCCGGTTGGCTCTGGTCGGAAGGGCCGAGAGCGACGGAGACTCCGCTATGAACTAAGTGTTCAAGCGTGTGCTTGAGGTCTGAACCTTGTGGTTCTATGGTTGTGAGCTATTGGACTAATGAATCTAAAGAAACTGAGCTTGGATCATTCGGTCTCCCTTTGTTGGAGGAAGCACACCCCCTTTTATAGATGAAGGGGGTGGCTTTACAAGTGAGAGGGTGAGGGTACGTATGCTGTCGAGCCTTGTTGCCCACACCTACCGAGCTTTGTTGCCCACACCGACGGGTACAAGATAGTGGTAGGCGCCTATAACACTGTTGCTGTCACTGTAGAATGTCAGATGCACACGGGAGGTCGTGCTGCCTTTTTCAGGGATGGTGGACGTCAATACCTACAAATACTGTTTGATGCCTAGAGTCATATGAGGAGTCTCACTATGTTCACCTGGTACGGTAAATCCTGGTGCCCATACCGCTATCGATGTCTAGAGACAAGCGGGGGGTCTTACTGTATGGGAGTTTTAGCGGCCCCTACAATACTGTAGAGGGAGATATCGGCGCCTACAATGTTGTTTGTGTCAGGGTATGATCCCTGGTACAGTGGTTTTGACTTATGAGCCTTGTCTTGCCTTTCTTCGCACGTCTTTTGGTTCCTACCGAACGGACGTCCCCGGTCGGATGGTTCAGTCGGCTTTGAGTGCGCCGGTCGGAGAAGAGCGGTGAGCAGAGTTCCTACGAGCCCCGGTCGGAGGGACGTGGGGTCGAAGTCCGAAGTAGGGCTCGGGGCGGGCCTTCCGATCGGAGAGGCCGTCTGGAGGCGGCTGAAGCCCGAATCGAGCGCTCCGGTCGGATAGGTGGGCCGAAGTAGCTGACGAGCGGGCATTGCTCCTCTTGGGCCTGGCCTTCCGGTCGGTTGCTGGACCGCCCCTTTGCCCTGTTGTTTTTAGACTCTTGGGCCGAACCTTGGCGCAGAAGCCGGTCCCCGAGAGACTTCGGATTTATAAATCCGACAATTAGTATATGACATATTCAAACCTGAACTAATTTTTTCCTTATTTCTGATGCAACTCTGGACATAAACCTAGTTTAAGGAACACAAAGGTTCAGCCGGACAGAAAGTACAATTATTGTGATCTGCGAGAATACTGAATTTGTAGTTCAAGAGACGAATGTATTTAAAGTTTCGAAGGAAAGAAACATTTCCGAACCAAGCATAGTCCGTGGGCAACAGAGTGCTGGCCTTCAAAGCCCAGCTTGACCACCAGCCCACTCTACGGAACCGCAGGCCTACATGATGCAGTAGCCACACTTGAGAAAAAGAATGAAAAAAAAGGCAAGCCCAGCTTGAGTAGCGCGTGCAACTGCCTCGGCCCAGTTTCCACACAGGCTGATTCTGGCCTCCCGAATCCCAATCCTCATGCATCCTGCTGCCCAGCCCACCTATATCGGCTTACCGTTATCTGCCAACACAAAGCCATGCCGGCCGGCCGGCCGGCGACTGCAGAAGAACTACGCACTGATGTTGCCAGCTGATTCCCGGCGGCTGATGTTGCCGAGACCCGAGAGGAAAAACAAGCTTCCCATATCCCATGGCAGGTGGCAGCCCATCCCTGCCCTTTTCTTATCCAACAACGAAGAGCCATGCCGATCGCGGAGAACAGCGCACACTCACAGACCCATCCTCCCAGTTGACCCCCTGACTGCCGCTGGATGATGATGGCGAAAGATGAGCCCATTCCTGTGCTGTGCTGTCCATAGCCAATATTTTATGCCAATAGTGCCGTGGACAGCCTGATCGCTGGGCTGGGGCTGGCTGGGCTGGCTGGCCAGCCTCCTCACATGCCTACTATTTACGCGAACCAGTTGGCTGGCACTGTTTATTATTCAGTCAGAAATGCAAAAGGAAGGATGGCACAGATGACAGAACCATGCTCGATGAAGGGCAGCGCACAGGGGGAGAAGGGACCGCCGGTTTATTCAGATTCAGATATGCATGCATCTGGTCTGTCGTTTCCTCATCGACAGACAACTTGATATTTCACTCCACAAAGGTCTTTATTTTTTACAGCGTAAAGTCAGATCTCCCGATGCAAACGTGACAGCCGGTTCGGTTGGCTGGTTCGTATCGTTGCTGGTTCGTGAAGAAGTACTGCTGGCTGGTTTGTGTGAGAGAAAAATACTGTTCCGACTGAAAATTTACGATCGTTTACGACAAGCCATAGCCAAACGAACAGGCTCCGCTGCGTCGTGAGTTGTGACAGCCGAACAGGACCTGGTACAGTTCAATTTCAACTCCATTCAGTTTTCCTCTTCCGTTCATTATTTCCGCCGTCTCATCTTCATCTTCCAGGTCCAGCCCCAACGAAGCTAGCTAGCTACAGCGACGTCGCGATCGACGGGTCGAGTACATGCATGGACGCAATAATAATCCTCGCGTCACTCGAGCGCGAGCGCGACTAGTAGGAAACCAAAACAAAAGGAGCTAGCACTGCAGCCTCCTGCCTCCCACATCGTTGACCCATCGCCCGCCGTGCCCACGGACGAACCATCGATGTCGCGACACGGACAGCGTCTCGATCGGCCGCCGGCCGAACCCCGCGCGGGCGGGCGGGCGGGCGCGGGGGGTCAAAGCCGCGCTCCGACAGAAGGCCGCGCTCGCTCGCGACGGCACGCCCGCGCGCACGAGCGCAGCGCAGCGCAGTGCTGGTGCGCGCGCCGATCGCGAGGTCTCCGGCGGGCCATTTTGTGGGCAGTGCCAGACTGCCAGTGCAGTGCGTGCATCGATCTCCCGTCGCTCTCGCTGCCACTGCGCGCACTTGCGTCGCGTCGTCCAAATATTCTCTTCTCGGAGAGGGAGAGGGCCGCGGACTCTCGCTCGCCCACTCGTCGCTGCTCCCTCCTCCGGTCCTCCCCCAGCTTCCACTCGGCGGGCGCTAGCTCGTTGAGCCTCCATGTCGTGCTCGACGACTGCTCGTGCGGTCGCGTGCCAATAAATTATATGGAAACTTCTCTGAATAATATAATATATAAAACATGAACTGCAACAGTCATGCTTCATCATGTTTGTAGTGCTAACCTACTCATCATGCTGCCGGGGTGCAGTGCAGTGCATGCAGGCTCATTTGGGAAAGTGTAAAGAGCTCCAGCCTTCTTGACATCAATCAAGTCAGCCAGCAAACGTTGCTACGCACAAGCAACTGTGCCAGTTGACTCGGATTTCGTTACTTCATTTATTTAGGATAATAACGATCTCACCTCCGCTCATGAACGAGCAAGCATCAGCATATACAAGTAGCTCATGGCCTGTTCAGGACAACAAGGCGGGAAAAAAAAGAATGAATACACGGAGTCAAATTCACGAGGACCACGTGCGAACTCCCGAAAATTCCACGTTTGACACATAAAGTCATTAGACCAACTTTTTTTCTAAAAAGAATACCCACTAACAATATTAGTCACTAGATCTGCTACTCTAAAAACCCACATCTTGAACTAAATTACACACTACTGCCATTATGTAAAATAACATTTAATCATGTCTAAATTATCCACGTGTAATTATGAAAAAATAACATAGAGTAATCCCTTTACATCAAATTACCCACCCCTACTATTATTAAAATAATCAGAGTGGTTGCTAAATCTAAATTACCTATATAAAACAGCATTGTTAAAAAAACCACAAATACTTCTAAATTACTCAATTATATAATTGTAAATATAGAATAAACTTAACTCCCTTGACCTTATGTGCTGATGAAATCCTCCTGAAGGTTCGCTCTAAAAACTTGCGGCCGCGCACGTAACCATAGCTGGCACCCGCACTGCCGCCGCCGGCGCTCTCCTCCCCTGCCCCCCCTCCTCCTCCTCCTCCCCTCCCAGCCCTGACTCCTCTCCTCACCCATGCGAAGGACCGCGCGAGCGCACGGCATGGCCGCCGCCGCTGCCCGGGTCGAGCGGTTCCACCGGCGCCGCTTCGTCGCCAGGCCCGGCCAAGGCCACGGCGGCCATCCTGCACTGGGGCGGGGCCGGATCTGAGGCCCCACAGCGACCTGCCCCTTCCCACCCGCGTGGGGAGGCCAGTGCAGGGGAGCGTGCAGATCGGTCGCCGCCACCGACCGTCGAGGACCTCGAAGGAGACCACCAGCACGATGATGCCGCCGCCGCGGCCGCCTCCTCCACCGGCGCACCTTCGCCAGCCGCGGTCAGCCCACTGCCGTGCGTGGGGGCCAGATCGATGTCGGATAGTGACCCGTCGAGCCCCCCGCCGAAGTTGTCGTCCTGCCGGCCGTAGGCAGCCACGGCGCCGCCGGACTCCCCTAGCCCCTCCTCGCTCTCGCCGGATGCGCTTCCGTTCTACCCAGGTTGCTCTTCCGGAGGGCGCACGAAGCGTCGCCGGTGGGCGGACGACGATGGCGAGGAGTCCGATGATGACCCCCCTGCAACCTACCTGGATGCCGCTTGTCGCCCAGGGAAGCCGGTAACTGCGTCCCCGCCGCGCGCCCAAACTCATTCAATCGTGGTTATGGCCCGTGTCGGAGTGGAAGCGGAATGGCAGGGGCCTAGGCGAAGGCGGACGAAACACAGCCAGCCACACCCCCAGTTGGTGCACGGCCTGTGGATGGTCGCGTCCCCGCTCGCCAACGCCTCGGACGTCATGGATGGGTCTCCGCTCCCAACCCCGATGGGGGTCCGCGCTGCGGCGCCCGCCAGCGCATCTCCGCTTCGAACGCCGACGGCTGGCGTGAGGTCCTGTCGTAGGGTCGTCATGCGGCGCCGACGGGGCACGCCCCGCCCACATTGCATCAGCGAACTAGCGGCCCCCTACCCGCTATTCGGCGGACCTACACGGGAAGTGCTTCAACTGTCTCTCCACCGCGCATAAGGTGGCAACCTGCAAGCTGCCTCCACACTGCCTCCGATGCAAGGGGTTTCGACACCTCACGCGGGACTGTAGGCGGTGGCGGACGGTGCCTCCTTCCAGCTCCGGCACATCTGGTGCCACAGAAGGCCGGCCACGACAACTTGTCCGGGAACATACCTCGGGCACTCGGCCGCGTACTCAGGGCGACATGGCGAGCTCGACTAGCGCTGTGCCGGGTGCGGCTGCAGTTGTGCCTGGAGCGAGTACGCACGACGGCAGCGGGCTCAGATGTCGAAGACGTCGGGGACGACTGAAGGGGGGCGACACCGCTGCGACAACGTGTGCCGCCACCGACAGCCACGGGTGGTCAGCAGGGGCCGCCCAGATGGCACCGGACATCACCTCGCCCGTGCTAGAGCTCAGGCAGGGCACCGTAAGCTAACCAACGAGGTGGGCATCGTCGAGCCCGACCCGTTGACGCTGACGCTGATGCTGTACCCAGACGCCATGCATGATCGCGACATCACGGAGGACCCGATGTTAGAGGAGTTTGCAGCCTCGCTCGTCGGCAGTCGGATCGTTGCATGGCCTTCCCTTGAGCGCCTGTCGTCACCTTCGGCGTCCCCCAGCTACAAGATGAGTCCCTGGCGGTGGTGGCCCCCCAGCTAGAGGATGAGGACCGAGCGGTGGACTCGCCGAAGACACACAAGAAGCCCAGCTACCTGCCAGGTTTCGGACCAGTTGACCTCACGATGGATGATGGCCCTCCTAGTTCACCACCGGTGGATACCCACCAGACTATGAACAACGACGACTCTGCCAAACATCGCCTCGACAGCTTCATCAACAAAGTGACGCGTAAGAGGGACTCTCCGCTGATTTGTGAGCCTCTCAAGCAGCCTCTTGCTAAGCCAGTGCTGCCGTGGCAGAGGAGGCGGTTGGCGGCTCAGAGCCTCTCCCGAGTACCAGCTTCCAAGTGAGGTGAGGTGTTGATCATGCGGCGTATGGGCTACACCAAGGGTCCATCAGTGCCATCCGCGTCGGAGCTGAAGGCCTTTGACAAGCTCTTCGACGGCAACCTGACTGCATCCAACGCCGAGGAGCTGGACGTGCTCTTCCCGGCCATTGGAAAGGGCTCATCCAAGCAGTCGTGAAGACACAAGGCCACCTCCTAGGTCGCAAAGCTGCGTCGGTATTGTTGTTTCCTTTTATGTAATATCGAAACAAGATGTCTTTTGCTAGGATGGTCTAGCTTTGGCTCTGTTAGGTCGACCTCTTTCAACGCTAGATAGAAGCGCATTGTATGTTTGTTTAAACTCTTCTACTTAATACAATGATACGTAAATCTTTTGTGTATTCAAGAAAAAAGAAAAAACTTACAGTAGTAGAGAAACGACTTTTGATCCACTTCGAAATTTGGCTTTAGTCCCGGTATTTTTCGCGCCCGGGACTAGAGAAACCTTTAGTCCCGGTTGGTAGCTCCAACCGGGACTAAAGGTACCTGCCCAACGGCTACCGAGGTGTGTCAGAGGCACGTCAGTGCGAGAATCTTTAGTCCCGGTTTGAGACATGAACCCGGACTAAAAGTGTGACTTTTAGTCCCGGTTTAAGACACGAACCTGGACTAAAAGTACCTTTAGTCCCGGTTTATGTCTCAAACCCGGATTAAAGGTGTCTGCAAACTGAATTTAAAAGGAAAGCGTATCTTATCTAAGTTAGATGTGTGGTGGTAGGTGAGATGGTAACACGTGCAAGAGCTGAAGTGTGAGGTTGTAGGTTCGAATCTCCACAGCTGCAACTTTTTCTTTACCCAATAAACATCTGGAGGAACCGGGACTAAAAATCAAGACCTTTAGTCCCGATTGCATAGTCCCGGTTCCAAAATCGGGATTAAAGGGGTTGAGAACCGGGACTAAAGCTTGTTTCTGTACTAGTGTTAACTCAAGGTATATAAATTAACCCGCCAGTTTTTCATCAAGGCTATCCACCTTGACTATGCAATCTGAAGGGTTACAAAAAAATTATAAACTATTTTTCTTTATTTTCCTTCTTATACATTTGTGTGATATACTTAGACTTTTCTTTTACTTTGGTTCAGAGGTATATTCCACATCTTAGACTGGGTGGATATTATTAATGCTCACATAGTTCCTGGACCTAGGATTGTAGGTGGTTTGAAGCTGAAGGTAGTATTTTGTGACATATACATAGGCCTTACGCAATTACTGAGTTAAAGATAATAGTTATGTTGCAGCTGCTAATAGCTCGTATATATTGTGTTGCTCACAGTAAGTGTTGTTCTGGCATTGAAGGGTTTGCCTCAAGGAAGGGGCCTGTTCGGCTGGTGCTGGCTGGCTGGGCTGGGCTGGCCAGCCCTCTCACGCGGACACTGTTCACGTAAACAGTGTTTTCCAGCCAAAACAATATTTTTCTCTCACACAAACCAGGCAGCAGTATTTCTTCACGAACCAGCAACGATACAAACCAGCCAACCGAACAGGCTGCTTTCTTATGGGGCCTAGAACATTTACATATATTTTATTAGAACCTATCTCACGGTAGCCTTAACTTATTTTACTACTCCCTCTGTCATGAAAGAATCAATTCCTAGAGTTGTCTGAAGTCAAACTTTTTAAATTTTGACCAAATTTCTAGAAAAAAACACAAAGATTTATGGTATCAAATTAGTATCATTAGATTTATCATAGAATATATTTTCATAAGATGCTCATTTTATGTCATATAAGTTGTTACTCTTTTCTATAAAGTTAGTCAAACCTAAAAAAAATTTGACTGACACGATTTCTAGGAATTGATTTAATTGGGGAAGGAGGGAGTATCTTGTGTTTAGGTTGCTTCACATTGATGTTACTAGGTTAGTGTTTAACAACTCACACGTGCTTTCTTCAGCTGGAGTAAAGTAGTATAATTGAATTTCTTACTTTCATAGACAATAATTGGTGCTGGATTTTGATATATATGAATGCATGTCGCTGTGCTAGAAGACTTTTGATATGTCAATGTATGCCCTATGTTTTTTGGAAAGTAAAGGAGGCCATGAATTACTACTCATTATTAGATCTGTAGAACTAAAATGAGAACAACAGAGAGAAACCAAGATTCAAAAATACAATAGAGATAATTACTTATACTCTTTACATAATTTTCTTTCATAGTTAGAATTTGTGTGTAAGGTAATTAATGTGTTCCGTAGCGTTAGCATAGGTAATATACCGGTTACTTCAGGTTGGTCTATACCGGTTACTTCAGGTTGGTCTCGCGCCGCTCTCACCTGCGCCGAAAAAGGTACGGCTCGAGCCGCCAGCGCCGCCCTCAATTGCGCTGGGAGCCGCCTTGCGCTCAGCCAACAAGGAGACGCACTCGGCTAAACTAGAGGCGCTTGAACTTGAGGTCACCGGCGCCTCCCTCGTCTTGTGCCGGAGCAAGTTGGACTCCAGCATGCTGCATGCCCGCGCCGCCTCAAGGCGAAGAACGACAACGTCAAGGAGTGACGAGCCTGTCCCCTCGTTTTGGGTGGACAGACTCACCCCATCCCTCATCGGCTCATTGCTCCACAACCAGGTGGAAACTGATTCTACTTTCAAAAAAGGTGAAAACTGATTCTGTCCGTACTCCCCCATCCCGTCCTCGTCGGTCCTCCAAACCAGCTAGCTTGCCCAGCAGCATCTCACGCTGAGATTCCCAGCCAATCGCCGTTTCGTCAATGGTGGAAATAGGGGAGAAAAGCACGGGGCACTCCGCATGCGTAATCGTCTAATTTCTTCTCCGTATCCCAAACGACAGTAATCAGACCGCAGAAAGGCGGCGTTTTGGAGAAGAACGCCCGTCGACCCGTTGTTTTCCTCCACAGAAAAACCGGCAATAATGCTCTATCGCGATACTTCCATGTGCCATCTGCCGAAAACACGCGCGCACGCCCCAATCGATCGGACCACCTGATGAATGAGGTGTGAGGATGATGAACCACGCCGGTTTGGCTTTCGCGAGCGGCTTTGACCGCGGCCCGTCCGCCTGTGGTCGACTGGTCGTCGACGGCGACTGCAGCGCAAGGCACTTCAGCAGGGCACCGGCGATCTTTTCACCTCGTGATGCTCTAGCATACGTCTCCTTCGCCCAATGCAGGCTTTTCCAGTCACTGCTAGTCACGATTGGGCCAGCTCACGCACCGCAAAGTTTTTTTTTAATAATAGGAATAAATTACGCACTGCAAAGTTGACAGGCCATCGTAGGTCAGCGGTGGGTGTTGCCTAACAGCTTCCTCGCCGATCGACTGGGCGTTGCCATCCCATCGGGTACACAGATTTGATCAGTGATTTGATATGCACATGAACGGACTGTATTTCTGGAGCTAATGCATACTAGTACATAGTAACGTAGTGCTCTTGCTCTGAAAGTTTTGCAGGTTTTACAGCCATAGAATTCAGCCGCGGTAATTGCGCGTGGCCAAGGGCGCAACTTCTATTAGCCAAGCCTTCCTGTGAGAGCACTGCACGCATGATCTACTCCTACCACAAAAAAACTGGACTTGCGAGGGTATAACCATCCTTTGGCATTGCATTATGAAGAAGACCTTCTTACGCAGGCCCAGAAAACCCCCAAATCCCTGCCCCACCCTTACACAGCGTCACCGTCGTTCTGTGAGACCGGACCGGTGCTTTGGCGTGGGACAGACGAGGGGATTCTTTTTAACCCCAGCTTGAAATTCGCTCCCACGGGGAGTCAAACCCAGAATCTGAGGAGTGCCGCCGGGACGCTCTAACAAGTTAGACTAGAGGCTCTTTGGCACTCCTACCACCAGGCATGCTTGATGCTTTTACAAACAGTGGCAAGAAAGCAAAGTTGATGGCTAGCCGTGCAGAATCGATGATGGACACTGTAGAGAGGAGCATACCATGTAGAGCTGACGCATTTGGTTTGGAGACACACAAGTAAGCCATGGCGGTTGGCGCGTGGTGGCAGAGAACAGCGATCGGATCTGTGGTAAATGCCAGTAGCTAGAGACCTATAACCTTTTTTGTCAGGTGACGTTCTCAAGTGTTTTCAGAGTTCGGTTTGATTTGAAGCGTAGACTAGTTCACTCAGGTGTTATTCGAGTTAGGTACTAGGTTCGAATCCTTCCTGGTGTTGTTGGACGATGTGTAATGTACCACTAACAAAAAGGGATCGACTTGCGATTTACTCTAACAAAAAGGGATGACATTCTAGGTATTTATGTTTCTATACCTCGCATTCTACATAAACATTGGGATCGACTTGCTACTGTTTAAAGAGATGACAAAATTAATTAGGTGATGTGCGACCTAATAAGGTAAGGAGCAAAATCAATTACAACCAAAACTCTAACCTTGTTTTGAATTCTTTTTACATTGTGTAATCTTGTATTCAATATTATGGAATGCCAAGGCTACAGCATGATCTGTCGCAAGGTTCGATTTTTTGCATTTTAGGACAAGTGTGTCCACGGTGATGTGTTTCCAAACCTTAATACTCCCTTCATCCCAAAAGATATGCATTATTCTAGTTTTGTCCTAATAGGTCAAATTATTCTAACTTTGACCAAGTTAGAAAACTAATATTTACATTAGCGCAACTCTAACAGAGAGCCTTCAAATAAGGGCCTCATATACTTTTAATTTGAGGGCTCTTCTTACTTTTTAGGTTCTGTTTTTCATCAACTCCAACAAGAGCCCTCAAAGCAGGGTTCTCAAATCCATTCCAACAGACACTGATATATGGGACGCACTCGTCATTCAGACATATTCACCATCGTTCCAATTGACTAAGCTATGGGGGCTTAGGAAGGAGGCTAACGAGCATTGGATATGGCATGGCCAGGGGAACCATGGCGAGGTTGAGTGCCTCACTGGGAGAGAGGACATGATGGGCATTCGTCGAGTGCCTCACTGGGGGAGGGGACAAGACGAGCATTGAGAAGGGAGTCATACCAGGCCAAGGGGTCCTTTGTCGGGGGGGGGGGGGGGGGGGGCGATGCTGGGGGAGGGGAATATGATGGCAGCATGGTATAAAAGAAAGATGTGTGATTGGAAAAAATTTCCAAGAAAAAATAGGGAGCTCCCTACACACCCTAGGAAATGAAGCCATGGGGAGAGATTTGGGGGGCTTTCATAAAGTAGGGACTCGAGTTGGGGTCCTATTGAATTAAGTTTTTTACTTTGGCACTAAAAATTAGAGTAGGAGTCGGTTTAGGATCTCTGTTGGAGATGTTCTTACCAAATAAGTATCATTAGATTTGAATATACTTTCATAGTGTACTATTTGATGTCATAGATGTTGACAATATTATCTATAAATTTATTCAAATATAAAATAGTTTGGCTTAGGAAGGATAGAGAGAGTAGTGTTGAAGAATTACACAAATTGTTGTGCTTGCCGTTCTAACCTTTTTTGCTTTTAAACCTTGCCCACCAGTTGACTTCACGTTCAAACCAACCTTTCGATCAAATTGATGGACACTACAACTATTTCTGCAACAATATTTTCACCAATGGTTTATTTAAATTTATTAGTGAAACTGTATCATCGCCAATTCGTAACAGAACTGACGGTAAAAACCCACTTCTGATTCAAGCCACGAACAGGTGGTGAATATCGAGGAGGGTCAAAACCAACCCTTCGCAGATCTGGCTAGCAGTCTGGCCTAGGGTTGGCACGGAGGAGGAGGCGGTGGCGAGGTGGCCCTATGCAAGGCGTCCCTAGAGCATAACGGCTGCGTTAATCGATTATACAATGACTAGTCTACGCACTTAATTAGTTTTGTACAGGTTCTGGGAAAACATATATAACAAGAAACAAATTTAAAAAGCTATCTAGATCTACCTGCACTATCATCTCTTTTGTGCTCGTCATTCCTATGTGTCAACAATATAACAATAATAATGGAAGAGGAAGAAAGGGACACGTCTTATGTGGTAGTGTCACCCCATATGCAGCTTATTACACCTTAGGAGGAACTGCCTTTTTCCTTTTGAAGAGGAAAATGTCAACGAAAACAATCAAACTACTCGATATAAAAATGTGATTTCCAAAATCTGAGTGAGCGTCGTAGGTAGATGATCTCGACTTTTATGCATGCTTGCTTCTAGACAAATGGACAAAAGAAAACTGGTCTCCTGTTCATTTCTTCGTCGAACCTCTCCATGAGAAAAGAGTTTCATCCTAGCTTTCTCAGTATTTAAATGTTGACGCTGAATTGGGACACACCAACAAAGGCTAGCAGCCCAAGGATGTACACGATCTTGATCACATCAAGAACGCGGCTAATCCATGAAATCGACCGACGAGTTAGTTAGGCCGATTTGAAGCCCATTCTTCGCTTGGTAGACTCCCGAACAACTCTCAGGAAGATCCGCCAGGGAGGAGCACATACAGGTTGTCTTAGGATCGGCAAGGCCACCTAGAACATTGTGAAATCTCGTCGAGAGACGTGACGAATAGCAAGGTAGAGAGAAAGTTAGGGCAAAAGGGTAGTAGATGTGTTTTTTGACGATTGAAAATTGGATTCTTCAATCAGCCGTGATCCTCTCATTTATATAGAGAATGTGATCTTATCCCAGTAGAAAACAAGTGCAGAACACAATCTCTAAATTTTCTAAGTAAAAAATAGATCCAAAATTGATTTTGGAAATAAATCGGATTCGGAATAGGCAGGAAAACCACTCCGGCAGGTTTCAAACCGGCCTAGCCAATTTACCTAGTGACAGGCACTTTAATTTGGCTTGCTGGCTGTACAGGGAAACCGGCCTGGCCAATTTGTCGAGAACAAATCCAATTTTATCTTTTCTTTGCTTGTGCTTTGATTTTCATCACACCAATTTTTTTTTCTATATCCTATTGATGCTAGGAACTTATTGGTAGAGCCCAATTTCTAGGTTGGCATATTTTTTTTGTCATCAACATATATCTCCTTTTTTAGGTGAATTTTGTACGAACCTTAAACACATAAAAGAACTAAATAGGTACGATGTCCAACTCATTGTCTATCTAGCATCTAAGAGCGATGTATATATTAGTCATATTTGTTCTAAGAGCGATACATGTATCAATCATTGTTTGGAGAGCACTATAGGCTTCTTTCCAAACACTTGAGAAATATTTTTTTCAAATACCTCCCGTGTATTGCTCTTGGAAGATTATCACCTTGCAATGTCTAGCAGATATGAATTTTAAAATATCACTTTGATCACTTTATAAGGACCTTTCTAACTCGGTGACCACTTGCCAAACTTGTTGTTCTACACTAAATCTCCAACTTGGAATGATTTGCTTTTAACGTTTTTGTTATAGGCCCGGGAAACTCGAGCTTTTTCTTTCTCAATGTCCTTTAGAGCCTTGATTCTTTTATCGGTCAACTAATCGACATTATCTATCATCAAATCATGATACATACCAACAAATATATTATTTTGTTTAGCAAGTCTATATGCATACAATTCACCTCGATGGGTAACATAGCTTCTTGCCCATACATGACCTCAAAAGGAGTAACCTTTGTAGTACCATGTCTAGATATATGATATGCCCATAGAGCCTCAAACAGAGCCTCAGACAGAACCTCATGCCATCTCCTTGGATTGTCCTCAAATTTCTTCTTGATGACTGAAAGCATCTAGGCCCCTAGATGGGTTTCGGTGATTAATGACAATACGTGATTACTGTGACTAACGTGTGTTTTACAGAAACAATTGAGTTAGGTCACGGTAATGGAGATCGATTGGGCAATCATGGTTGTCATGCCCCTACGATGGAAATCGTTTCGGTTTTCAAAGGATGGACGACAAGGTTAAGGATGGACTAGTTCTAAGTGTCGATTGGAGTTGGAGAGACACTTAGAGTAGTTTAGGACTTTGTTTTTCCTTTGGCCGTACTATTAAGGGGGGTATGAACGGGTAGCTTGACCTAGGTGAGTCTAGTGAGTTAGGTGTGGTGCACACTTGTTATAACTAGCACTAGGTAGCTCCAAAACAGCCCTTTGATCCAATGGAGCAAACTTCATTCACATATGTTCGAGAGTTGGAAGTGAATGGAGGGTCAAATACTGACCGGACACTGGCTCCGATGTGACCGAACGCTGGCTCAGGGTCCGGTCAGTTCATTTGACCAAGGTGAAAGCGTCTGGAAGTGACCGGACGCTGCGAGGTCATGTCACCGGACGCTGAGGGCTAGTGTCCGGTCGACTCCAGTAAGGTCCCAAAGAGGGAGAATCCTGATCGGAAGCGTCCGGTCAATGCTGATCGGACGCTGATTAGGTTTCGGCTACTGACCGGACGCTACTCAGCAAGTGACCAGACTCTAGAGGTCCAGCGTCCGGTCGACATCAGTTAGGTTCCAGTGAGGGGAAAACATGATCGGACACGTCCGGTCAGTGTTGATCAGACGTTGCCAGCGTCCGGTCAACTCATAACCACTGGAGCTTGGGGTATACTAACCGGTGCGTTCGGTCAACATGACTGGAGCGTCCAGTCACCCCGCAGAGGCACATAATGGTTTGTTTTTCAGCTGGTGTTATAAATACAACCTCCGCTCGTGTGTGAGGGTACTTTTGCTCATTCCAACAGCTAAGAAACACCTTAGAGAGTGCCAAGAAGAGTAAGGTCCTAGTGAGGTGATTGAGATTTGAGAATCCCAAAGAGAGTCCTCATTAGTGAAGATCAAGAGTAGCAAAGTGTGCATCTACCTTCTCATTAGGCTTGTCATGGTCAAGTGAGAGTTCGTGCTTGTTACTCTTGGTGATCGCCATCACCTAGATGGCTTGGTGGTGATTGGGAGCTTGGTGATCACCCGACAAAGCTTGTGGGTCACCCAACTCAAGTTGTGAGCGGTTGTGGGTGATTCCCCGCGACGGAGTGTCGAAGAATCAACCTGTAGAGAGCACTTGATCCTTGCGCGGATCAAGGGAGAGCTACACCCTTGCGTGGGTGCTCCAACGAGGACTAGTGGGGAGTGGCGACTCTCCGATACCTCGGCAAAACATCACCGTGTTCCTCCTTCTCTATTTACTTTGAGCATTTACTTTGTGCAATTCAATTCTTGTCTTTACATTCATAGAATTGCTATGCTAGAGTAGGATTGGAACTTAGGTTGCAAGTCTTTTGTGCGGTAGAACAATTAGAAACACTTTCTAGGCACAAGGGGTTAATTGGGCTAACCATATGATTTAATTATTGCAAAGAAATTTAGAATTAGCCCAATTCACCCCCCCTCTTGGGCATCTTGATCCTTTCAATTGGTATCAGAGCCTCGTGCTCACGTATTTAGGCTTAACTGCCTAGAGCAAGATGTCTCACGGGGATGGACCTCCTCCTATCTTTGAGGGAGATGACTTTCCTTATTAAAAAATTCGCATGGAGGCGTATCTAGAGGCTCTAGATGTTGGTATACTTAGAGCCGCCTCACAAGGCTTCCCAAAACCTCAGGATGCCACTAACCTACAAGACGATGAGGTGAATTACGAGAAGTGGAATGCAAAGGCTCAAAACACTATCTTTAGAGGACTTTGCAAAGATGTGTCGGACGTTTGTGCGCTCCATGAGGGAACTAAGATGTGAGGAACCACAAAGACGCCCATGCACTATGGTCGGATGTTTGTGCGCTCCATGAGGGAACTAAGAGTGAGCGTGAGGAACGCTATCATCTTGTCATGAAAAAGCTCAACTCTTTTGAAATGCTTCCTAAGGAATGTGCTAATGAAATGTATTCACGTTTGAATGTTCTTGTAGAGGAAGTCAATGGGTTTGGACTCACTCAAATGCAACCATCCGATGTTGTAAGAAAGATCTTGAGTGTCCTCCCCATTGACAAATATGGGCATATTGTGACCGTGCTACATCAAGGTGATCTTTTCACTGCTACACCGACACAAATCTTGGGGAAGATCAATGCTCATGAGATGTACATGCACATCACGCCACAAGATGGCTCATCCTCTACCAAGAAGAAAGATAAGGACTTAGCATTCAAAGCTAGCCAAGAGAAGGGCAAGGCAAGACTTGAGTATGAGAGCTCAAGTGATGATGAAGTTGATGATGAAAGTCTTGCTCTCATGGTGAAGAAGACCACCAAGATGCTAAAGAAGCTCAACAAGAGTGGCATCAAGTTTGATGGCAAGAAGAAGAAGTTCTTCACTAGCTCTAGAAGGAAGCCAATCTCCGAGATGGATTGCTACAATTGTGGAGAACTTGGTCATCTAGCTCACCAATGCACAAAGCCCAAGAAAGACAAGTTCAAGAACAAGAACAAGGGCAAGAAAGATGACTCAAGCAATGAAGATGAAGATGAGAAGAAAAAGAACAAGCCATACAAGAAGAAAGATGGCAAGAAGAAGGATTTCCACAAGAAGAAGAAGAGTGGAAAGGCTTACATCGTCGGTGATTGGCTCACGGACATTGATTCATCTAGTGGATCATCCGATGATGATAGTGACAACGCGAAGGTGGCCGCCATTGCTATTGACTCATCATCTTCACCGCCACCACTGCAATCATCCTCTACACACCTATGCCTTATGGCCAAAGGTGAACGAAAGGTATCACATGATGATGATAGTAGTGGTGATGATCACACTCATAATGATGATAGTGATAGTGATAGCGATGATGATGAATATGAGTCACCTACTTATGATGATCTTGCTAAATTGCTAAAGAAATACACTAAGATCATTATAAAGACTAGAGCTAAAAATGAAAAGCTTGAGATTAAGAATGATTCTCTTTTAGCTAAATGTGAGATAGCTGAAAAGGCTAGTGTTGAGCTTAGAGAAGCAAATGATGCTTTGTCATCCAAACTCAAGGAGCTCAAATCTTCTAAGAAAGAGCTTAAAGATAAACATGATAAACTTGAGTGGGTGCACAAAGAGCTCATCACTAGCCATAACAAGCTAAAAGATGAATATACTACTCTCAAGATTAATCATAACAATCTTGTTATTGCTCAAGAATTTTTACCCAATGAGCCACATGATGCTACTAACGATGTTGTTAAGATTGATATAGCTACATCATGTGATGATTTAATTGATGAGAGCATTGAGCAAGGATCTAGTGGTAAAGGCAAGCAAGTGGTTGAGTGCAATGACTATGATGAGTATGTCAAGCTCAAGCATGACAATGAAAAGCTAAAGAAAGAGTTTGAAGAGCTCAAAATCCACAACACCATTGTGCTAGAAGCTCTTGATCATGATGGTGACTTGGTTCTTGAGAATGAGAAGCTAAAAGAAGAAAACAAGAAACTCAAGGAAGAGAGAAACAATGTTGCACTCAAGGAAGATAAAAGTAGTGATGCACTCAAGGAAGAGAACAAGAAGCTCAAGTTGGAAAAAGAGCATCTCAATATTGGATTGAGCAAGTTCACTAGAGGCAAGTATCTACAAAGTGAGCTTCTAATGAACACCATCATGAAGATGGATAGAAGTGGCATTGGGTACATGGCAAACAAAGAGAAGAAGGCTCAAGCTCAACAACAACAATCAAAGCCAAAGCCAAAGCCAAAGAGATGCTTTGAGTGTGGACAAGAAGGCCACTTTGCTCATGAGTGCCAAACTCCACCACCACAACCCTTGCCCAAGCATGCTAGACCCTGTGCCTTCAATGCTCACTACATGCTTAGAAAGGATTCTAGTGGAAAGATGAAAGTGATGTTCTTAGGACTTCCAAATAAGAATAGGCCTAAGAAAATTTGGGTTGCAAAGTCACTTGTTGAGAAGGTGAAGGGCCCTCAACAAGTTTGGGTTCCTAAAGCTTGATCTCTTGTGTGTAGGTGAACTACAAGACCGGTGGAAGTCATTGGGTTATTGATAGTGGTTGCACACAACATATGACCGGTGATCCTCGTATGTTCACCTCACTAGATGAAGAAGTAGATGGACAAGAAAGAATCACATTTGGGGATAATTCAAAGGGCAAGGTTAAAGGATTGGGCAAAGTGGCAATATCAAATGATCATTCAATCTCTAATGTGCTATATGTTGCTTCATTGAGCTTCAACTTGCTATCCGTTGGACAATTGTGTGATCTTGGCTTCTAATGCTTGTTTACCGAGAAGGAGGTTGTTGTATCCAAGAAAGATGATGATCATGTGATATTCAAAGGATTTAGATACAACAACCTATATCTAGTGGACTTCACCTCCGAAGATGCAAACTTGAAGACATGTCTATTCACCAAAACAACACTTGGGTGGCTATGGCATAGAAGACTTGCTCATGTTGGAATGAGCTCACTCAAGAAGCTAATGAAGAATGATTTGGTGAGAGGGTTGAAGGATGTGATGTTTGAGAAGGATAAGCTTTGTAGTGCATGTCAATCCGTCAAGCAAGTTGCAAATACCCATCCAATAAAAGCTTTCATGTCAACCACAAGAGTGCTAGAACTCCTTCACATGGATTTATTTGGACCAACAACATACAAGAGTTTGGGAGGAAATCTTTATTGTCTTGTGATTGTTGATGATTATTCAAGGTATACATGGGTATTCTTCCTTCATGACAAATCCGAAGTTGCATCTTGCTTCAAGAAGTTTGCCAAGAGAGCACAAAATGAATTTGAAGTGAAGCTCAAGAAGATAAGAAGTGACAATGGGAAAGAATTTGACAACACAAACATAGAAGCTTATTGTGATGAAGTTGGAATCAAACATGAAGTCTCCGCAACATATACTCCTCAACAAAATGGTGTAGTTGAGAGGAAGAGCCAGACATTGATCACTCTTGCAAGAACAATGCTTGATGAGTACAACACCCCCAAAGCTCTATGGGTGGAAGCAATCAACACCGTATGCTATGCATCTAACCGCCTATTCCTTCAAAAGTTCCTTGGCAAGATACCTTATGAGTTGATCAATGGGAAGAAGCCGGACGTCTCCTTCTTTAGGGTGTTTGGTTGCAAATGCTACATCTACAAGAAGTGGCAACATATAGGGAAGTTTCAAAGACGTTGTGATATTGGTTTTCTTGTTGGTTACTCATCAAAATCCAAAGCATATAGAGTATTTAATCATGCCACCGGCTTGGTTGAAGAAACATATGATGTGGAATTTGATGAATCTAACGGCTCACAAGGAGCACATGAGAATCTTGATGATGTAGATGATGAACCATTGAGGGAGGCTATGAAGAACATTCTGGTTCGAGACATCAAGCCTAAAGATGATGAAGATGATGTACAAGTGATTGATCCACCTTCTTCATCAAGTGTGCCACAAGATGGTGAAAAGGATGGGAGAGTAGAAAATGAAGACACTCATGTCTCCCATGAATAAATGGTGGTACAAGCACAAGATGTTGATGCTCCTCAACCTCCCCCTCAAGTGGTTCATAGAAGAAATACACCTCTACTTCAAGATCATCCACAAGATCTCATCATAGGGAGTCCATCAAAGGGTGTAATGACTCGATCTCAAAAACTTGCTTCATTTATTGCTCATCACTCTTTTGTCTCTTGCTTTGAGCCTACTAAGGTAGAAGAAGCTCTTCAACATCCGGATTGGATAAATGCCATGCATGAAGAGTTGAACAACTTCACTCATAATGAAGTTTGGACTCTTGAAGAGCGGCCAAAAGGTGCAAGAGTCATTGGAATAAAGTGGGTGTTATGAAACAAGCAAGATGATCAAGGTGTTGTTGTGAGGATCAAGGCAAGACTAGTTGCAAAGGGGTTCTCTCAAGTTGAAGGTTTGGATTTTGGAGAGACCTTTGCTCTGGTTGCAAGATTAGAAGCCATCCGTATCCTCCTTGCATATGCATCACATCATGAAATAAAACTTTATGAAATGGATGTGAAAAGTGCATTTTTAAATGGCTTTATTAATGAACTAGTCTATGTTGATCAACCTCCCGGGTTTGAAGACCCTAGATATCCTAATCATGTTTATAGGTTGTCCAAGGCACTATATGGGCTTAAGCAAGCCCCAAGAGCTTGGTATGAGTACCTTTGGGACTTCCTCATTGAAAAGGGCTTCACCATTAGGAAGGTCGACACCACACTATTTACCAAGAAGCTTGATGGGCATTTCTTCATTTGTCAAGTGTATGTTGATGATATCATCTTTGGATCATCAAATGAAGATTCATGCAAAGAGTTTGGTGAATTGATGTCAAAAGAGTTCGAGATGTCAATGATTGGAGAGCTTACATTCTTTTTTGGTTTTCAAGTCAAGCAAATGAGAGAAGGGATTTTCATCTCTCAAGAGAAATATACTAATGATCTTCTCAAGAGATTCAAGATGGATGAATGTAAGCCAATCAAGATACCAATGCCAACTAATGGACATCTCGACCTAGATGAGGGAGATAACTCGGTTGATCAAACTCTCTACCGCTCTATGATTGGTAGCTTGTTATATTTGACCGCATCTAGGCCCGACATCATGTTTAGTGTGTGTATGTGTGCTAGATTTCAAGCTAATCCTAAGGAAACTCATTTAATTGCCGTAAAAAGAATCCTTAGGTATCTTAAGCACACACCAAGCATTGGCCTTTGGTATCTCAAAGGAGCTATATTTGATTTAGTTAGCTATTCTAATTCGGATTATGCCGGTTGCAAAGTTGATAGAAAGAGCACATCTAGAGGGTGCCATTTGCTTGGTAGATCACTTGAGTCTTGGTCCTCCAAGAAGCAAAATAGTGTGGCTTTGTCCATCGCTGAAGCGGAATACATTGCCGTAGGTGCTTGTTGTGCACAAATACTTTATATGAAACAAACTTTGCCAGACTATGGTATAGTTCTAGATAAAGTACCTCTTTTGTGCGACAATGAAAGTGCGGTAAAACTTGCAAATAATCTGGTTCAACACTCTCGCACCAAGCACATAGATATCCGTCATCACTTTCTTAGAGATCATGTTGCTAAAAATGATATATCACTAGAAGGTGTAAGGACCGAGGATCAATTGGCGGATATCTTCACTAAACCGCTAGATGAGGCAACATTTTGTAGATTGCGGAATGAGCTCAATGTGCTTGATTTTAGTAACTTCACTAAAAATTGAGCTTGTGTTGTCCCTTGCATTGCATTGTTAAATACAACATGTTTAATCTTTGGTAATGTATATAGGGCTTGTCTAACATGGTTAAGATAACCGCCGAAAAGCGTGTGAAGAAGCTTAACCTTGGATCAAACTTAATAAGCAACTAGATTTACTTTCAAGTAATGCATTGCATATGCATGATTGTTGTTTGTGTTCAAATTGCCCTCTTATTGCCTAATTTCTTAAAAAGAATTATAGCCTAAGGCAAAATATTTTGAAAAACTTGAGGGTTTGAGAGAGGTCACTCACATCAGTCCCAATTGGTGTTTATTTGGATCTTATTGGAGTTGGGACTTGATTGGGAACAGGCAGCGTGAAGGACTTTGAAGATTTGCTGAAGAAAGAGTGACCGGATGCTGCACCGGACTCTGATGTCCAGCATCCGGTCAGCTCACAGGAGGTGAACAGCTACTGAGCAGGAGTGATCGGACGCTGAAACAGTGTTTTCCCAGCGTCTGGTCAGAAGGAGCTTCAGCATTCGGTCGATCATGAAGACATCAAGGCTAGGTGACCGGACTCTGGCTGCGTCCGGTCAGTGTCCACCGGACGCGTTCGGTCATGATTCCAGAGGAATTGGATCTCTCTGGAATTGACTGGACGCTGGGTGGGAGCGTCCGGTCGCTGCCACCAGAGCGTCTGGTTAGTAGAATTCATGCGGTTTCAGGACTCTTCTCCATTTCCTTTTCTGATCCGTGGGGGATCCCTTTTTAACCCGAGCCGCTGTATAGCTTTTTCCCTGGATCTGCATAGCCCTAAGCCGTCTACCTGCACCGTCGGATTCATCGCCGCTGAGCTCTCCTCCGCCGATGCATCCTCCAGCGCTTGCTCCATGCCCCCAAGCGCTGCGCCACCGCACTGCATGCCGCTGTTGCTCCTGCCCGCATGCCGTCGCAGCTCTGCACACCGCCGCTTGCCCACGCGCCACCACCGCTCGCCCGCACGCCTCCCTGTGCCCGCACGCCGCCGCCAGCCCCTCACCAGCGTCGCCATGCAAGCCCGTGCCGTAGCCGCACCCATGCTAAGCCGAGCTCTAGTGCTGTTTAGCCTGTATCTTGCTAAGCTCCAGTCAAGCATTGTTGTGCCCTAGCACCTCACCGACCAGCAACCCTAGCCGATTCTGTGTCCCCCGATCCATTCCTCTTCTTGCCGTTTTGCCGTTTCGACAGGTAGCAAGCCCCGTGTTTCAATTTCGTATCTAATTGCTTGCTCTATTAGGGTTTCATCTCTCTAGATGCATAATCTAAGTTATTTGTATATCCTATCTATTCTATCATGCAGCGAGCTAGTTCCATTGAGGTGTCAGTGGCAGTTACCAGTTAACTCGAGGCCAAGCTCGTGAGTATGGATCGAGGCCAAGCCTCGAAAGTGTCAGCGACAGTTGATCTTTGTCAGAGGCAGTTGTTTCTTTGTCAGGGCAGTTGATTCTTCTTTGATCCATTAGATGGCTCATATGAAGAATGTCGGAGGTGGTCCCGGTGATGAGGATCCGAGGCCCCCACCTCGCTAGCCTACAGAACCTAAAGGCAAGGCGACCAAGAAGCTAGTAGTCAGGAAGCACAAGTATCCAGATGCAGATACATCGAGAGCCACCGCAGTTGCTAAGGCCACAGAGCATGCCGAGAGAGGAGGCGCTCGCAGTGGAGTTTGGATTGCTGATCCACTTTCACCAGAGGCGATGGCTTCCCTTCAGTGAGTTGAGTGCCTTCATGGTGGTCCAGCTGGGACCCTCATGATTGGAGGACGGTGTGTTGCCATTGACGAGGTTCAGCCTTAGGGAGAGCCACAGCAGTAGCCTCAGCCCACACAACAGATTTAGGAGACTTAGCCAGCTCAGCAGACTCAGGAGCCATAGCCAGCATAGCAGTCTCAGGAGGGTGAGCAGGTCTAGCAGGCCAAGGAGATAGAGTCGGCACCTCAGCCATAGTTACGCCGCTCTGGTCATACTCGTGTCCTAGTTTCACTGAGGCCAGTCACTCAGGGGAGGGGTTCTCGTCCACCGCCTTGACCACAGGGTCCGCCTCCAGTGACCCATCTTGACCTAAGGGCCGCCATGGCCAAGCAGGTGTAGTAGCTGAGGTTCATGGACTTTGAGGTGTGGTTTCCACCCAGGAGGGATGAGAGAGCATCAGAGGAATTCTATACACCCCTACAGGAGGACTTCTATAATGCCTATCTGAACAGCGGAGCAGTCTTCAGACCACAGAGAGTGTGCAACATAGAGTCTATTGTTGCAGCAGCTAGAGAGCGCATTCACCCATACCTTGCATATCTGCCGGGGCTGACAGACTTGATTGGACAGACTGGATTATATGTTCCATCTTGGGTTCGTCAGTTCTATGCATCTCTCTAGATTGACCCCCACCACAGGTTCATTCACTTTGCATTCGGAGGCAGAGACTACCGATTGACGAGCACCAGGGTTAGGGAGATTCTCAGGCTTTAGGAGTAGCCAGTTAGACTCCATGAGGTGTGCTATGGATAGATTGCACCCCCTAGATGCCCTCATGGTGGCATGGTACCCCCTACAGACTTGGTACGTCACTGCTTCATAGAGCCCTTTGGCGAGGGGTCAAGGAGGAACCCCAGTGATCTCACGCCCACTGCTCGCGTGCTTGAGGCTGTTATGAGGAGGACTTTACTTCCGAGGATGGGATGTAGAGAGGGATTGACCCAGATTTAGCTATGGCTTCTCAACTCTCTGATGCAGCAGATAGTTTTTGATATCTGGGATCTTCTTCTGTCAGAGATGGAGGACACTATAACTGAGGGCTTCAGAGGTCACAGGCAGCTACCCTATGCTCACTGGGTCACATTCCTTATCCACAGAGCTGTTTCAGTTAAGTCGCCTGAGATGATTGCTGAGTACAGTGGTGCCATGACAGAGTTCCCTACTTATAACCTGACTCAGATGATTCGCCATAGTACACCACAGGCACCTAGCCAGCCGCACCGTCGTCCAGAGGTGCTAGAGACTGTAGCCTAGCAGGATGATATCATTAGGGGTATTGCAGCCACATAGGAGGAGCAGCTTGCTCAGTAGGAGGGGTTGGTCACTAGCGAGCCCAGTGATAGTTCTGATGATGACTACCAGCCCATTCCATAGATGCCTCCACGACAACATGATGCTGAGGCCGGTAGCTCTAGTTCAGCGCCACCTGCCCCGCAGACTAAACCCTCTCTTCTTGCTATACTTGAGCGGATGAGGCAGGACCAGGCCATACAGGCTCAGGAGACAGCTGCTACACTTGCACAGTTCTAGACTCGGCAGGACGAGTTCCAGTGCCAGCAGCTAGTTATTCAGCAGCAGACATAGGCTCTACATCAGCAGCAACAGGCTATGCATCAGTAGTAGATCCTCATGCAACAGTAGCTTCTCGAATTCATGTAGCATGTAGTGACAGCGATTGGGGCCCCACCACCACAGGCTTTGCCCCAGCTTGGTCAGCCTGCCACCACTTCGATGACTCTAGGATTACAGCCCAGTGGGCTTCAGAGTCAGGGACAGCCACCAGCATAGTATGCTTCACCGACAGAGCAGGTGTCCTAGTGGTTCACTTCGCCAGTGGTAGCCCCATAGTTCACTCCACTCTAGATGGGCTTCACACCGGCACAGACGTCGTCACTGCTTGAGCCAGACACTTCAGTCTCCAAGAGTCTTGGAGCCTCCTTCAGTGAGTTGATATGGCAACCCACTCCTCCATACCTGCATGTTCCAGGTCCTTCTATGGCTGCACCTATCACAGCGACGACAGAGACGCTCCCCTCCTCAGTGGCATCATCAGAGCTGACTGCTTCAGTTATACTAGCTCAGCCTACAGCAGCACCAGTTCCTGATCTGACCCAGACTGCTTCAGCATCACTACCAGCTACAGAGGGTTAGACAGCCTAGAGCTCAGGATCAGACGATGATGGCACCTAGTTTCACCTTGCTCCTCGTACCTTAGCGCCCGGTTCATCCGCTGTAGCCCCGTCAACTGACCCTTAGGTTTTGGTGTTTGATGCCAAAGGGGGAGAGGGTTCGAGTATGTTAGGCTTAGGGGGAGCTACTTATCTAGGGGGAGCTTAGTTATTATATTAGCTTATCTATTACATTTGGAGTTCTTATATGTGAGATACACTATTATGCTTTTGTGTGTGTGATACATTATGCATTCATGTTTACTACTATATTTATGTGATAGTGATATCTACGTGATCGTGATATATGACATGTGTGCTCTCTACTTTGAATTCTTTATATGTCATATCACTTGTGTTTTGCTCATTTGCCTTTGCTTCCATGGTTTACTCCGATGCAAATGAGCTTCTCTCTTGTACTCATGCTTATTTCATATCTTTTGAGTACATCATGTTGGTTTGGGTCATATAAGCTTGTCTAACACTTTTGTTCTTATTGCCAAAAGCTTATATGAACCAAGCATGTTAAAAACCTCATCTCTTTCACATACTCGAGGTAGTATTGTCATCAATCACCAAAAAGGGGAAATTGAAAGCATCTAGGCCCCTAGTTGGGTTTCGGTGATTAATAAAAATACGTGATTACTGTGACTAATGTGTGTTTTGCAGAAACAATTGAGTTAGGTCACGGTAATGGAGATCGATTGGGCAATCATGGCTGTCATGCCGCTATGATGGAAAATGTTTCGGTTTTTAAAGGATGGACAACAAGGTTAAGGATGGACTAGTTCTAAGTATCGATTGGAGTTGGAGAGACACTTAGAGTAGTTTAGGACTTTGTTTTTCCTTTGGCCGTACTATTAAGGGAGGTATGAATAGGTAGCTTGACCTAGGTGAGTCTAGTGAGTTAGGTGTGGTGCACACTTGTTATAACTAGCACTAGGTAGCTCCACAACATCCCTTTGATCCAATGGAGCAAACTTCATTCACATATGTTCGAGAGTTGGAAGTGAATGGAGGGTCAAATACTGACCGGACGCTGGCTTCGGTGTGACCAAACGCTGGCTCAGGGTCTGGTCAGTTCATTTGACCAAGGTGAAAGCGCCTGGAAGTGACCGGATGCTGTGAGGTCATGTCACCAGACGCTGAGGGCCAGCGTCCGGTCGACTCCAGTAAGGTCCCAAAGAGGGAGAATCCTAATCGAATGCGTTCGGTCAATGCTGATCGGACGCTGATCAGGTTCTGGCTACTGACCGGACGCTACTCGGCAAGTGACCGGACTCTGGAGGTCCAGCGTCCGGTTGACATCAATAAGGTTCCAGTGAGGGGAAAATGTGACCGGACACGTCCGGTCAGTGTTGATCGGACGCTGCCAGCGTCCGGTCAACTCATAACCATTGGAGCTCGGTGTATACTGACTGGTGCTTCCAGTCAACATGACTAGAGCATCCAGTCACCCTGCAGAGGCACATAACGGTTCGTTTTTCAGTCGGTGTTATAAATACAACCTCCGCTCGTGTGTGGGGGTACTTTTGCTCATTCCAACAGCTGAGAAACACCTTAGAGAGTGCCAAGAAGAGCAAGGTCCTAGTGAGGTGATTGAGATTTGAGAATCCCAAAGAGAGCCCTCATTAGTGAAGATCAAGAGTAGTAAAGTGTGCATCCACCTTCTCATTAGGCTTGTCATGGTCAAGTAAGAGTTTGTGCTCATTACTCTTGGTGATGGTCATCACCTAGATGGCTTGGTGGTGATTGGGAGCTTAGTGAACACCCGGCGGAGCTTGTGGATGACCTAACTCAAGTTGTGAGCGGTTGTGGGTGATTCACCACGACGGAGTGTCGAAGAATCAACCCGTAGAGAGCATTTGATCCTTGTGCAGATCAATGGGGAGCTACACCCTTGCGTGGGTGCTCCAATGAGGACTAGTGGGGAGTGGTGACTCTCCGATACCTCGGCAAAACATCGCCGCGTTCCTCCTTCTCTATTTACTTTGAGCATTTACTTTGTGTAATTCAATTCTTGTCTTTGGATTCATAGAATTGCCATGCTAGAGTAGGATTGGAACTTAGCTTGCAAGTCTTTTGTGTGGTAGAACAATTAGAAACACTTTCTAGGCACAAGGGGTTAATTGGTCTAACCATAGGATTTAATTATTGCAAAGAAATTTAGAATTAGCCCAATTCACCCCCCCCTCTTGGGCATCTTGATCCTTTCAATGACCTCGATCAAAGTTTTATTACCAGGCTTAGCTTGGCCATTATCTTGAGCATAGTATGGAGATGAATTGAGCAACTTCATCTTATATAATTCAGCAAAATCTTGTACATATGGAGTCAGTGTTTTATGGATGCTGAATCTATGTACGATATGCTCGGTGATGAACTCAATTGCCTCCTTGTGTGCCATATTCTTCAAAGGAACTGCCTCAGTCCACTTGGTGAAATATTTTGTAGCAATCAAGACAAAACGATGTCTCTTTGATGATGGATGATGAATCTGGCCAATGAAAGTCTAACTCCCAACCACAAAAAAACCATGGCTTCATAATAGGATGTAACTTCACAGAAGACACCAGCAAAATATTACCAAACCGTTGGCACTCCTCACAACCTTTGTAGTAGCAAAAACAATCAACCATCAAGGTAGGCCAATGAAAACCATCTCTATGTAATAACCACTTCATCTTCGGTGCTAATTGACACGTACCACAACTACCTTCATGGATTTCTCCCACAACCACCTTTGCTTGTTCAAACCCCAAATACTTCATTAGCAAGTTTTTGGTAGTTCTTGAGTATAGCTCTTCATTGTGCAAAATAAATTTGAATGCATTCCGTCGAACACTTTTATCAACTTTGGTGCTTGGATCACATATATATCTCATAATAGGAGTTCTCTAATCATCCAAATCAACTCTAGGCTCACTAGAGTAAAAATTGAGCTAATTTGGGTCTTCCTTGGGAAAACCGGTCTGGCCAGTTTCTAGAAGTTGGATTCTTTAATCGTCCATGATCCTCTTATTTATTTGGATGGGGGTGGTCTTATACTATAACACCCTAAACAAACCACTAAACCATGTCATGAGCATCGTGTTTATGTGATAAAGCATGTGATAAAGTGTGTAGATCAATTTCTTGTAACCTAAAATGACTAATAAAAATGTTAAATGAAAGTTGATTCAATAGCTCATGTATATCAAGTAGGGTTGAAAACCAATTTTTATTAAGCAAAAGCATTATAGAACATGTGTGTGACACTCAAATAAAGTTTGGAGTATAGACTTTGTAGATGACAATGAAATCCTTGTGTTGAAAAATAACTTCGCTAGCTAATGCTTCTAATGGCCTAGAAATGCAACTTGGAATCGAGTTCAGCTCAAAGATAGAATATTTTCAAGTTTATATATAGCAAGACAATGCCATGTTTGGCAATTTATTTTGTGAAATCTAGTTAAGAGATGGTGTCGTGTTTTAGCTTGGGTTGGTAGCCTCACATGCCATCTTGAGCATGGTGAAGACAGTTTAGGTCCAGAAGCAACCATTTAGTTGTTATAGGCGCTTTAAAATTCACGCAAGACGTGATTTCGGGCAAGCTCACCGGGTGAGCGTGGTCACCATGTCTCGGGGGCACGACGTCGCCATGCCAGCTCGCTCTATGCATGCATGCGCGCTGCCGCGTGTGGCCGACTACGACTACCCTATCCTAGCCGCCACTGGATCTGCCGCGTGGAACCATCGCTGCTGCTCGCACGGCCGAGCGACACAGCCGCCTGCCTCACCACGCTACCGCCCTATCGACTCACCTCGTGCCATGATGCAGCCGCTGCAGGTGCCATCGCCTCACCATCACGTTCGTGCCTCCCTCTGCACCCCTACCCCACTGCTGGCCCGGTTTGGTGCTCGCCGCTACCACGTGCACATGGTGGAGCTCACCATCGCCTTGCCATTTATGGCACTGTGGCCGCGTGGGCCATGCCGGTCAATGGACGCATGTGCTTGTCTAATTGCGTCTGCACGTGTGGCGCCCTAATCACGCTGATCACATCCAGCCAAGGCGAGGCCATGCTGAGCCCACCTACCGGCCCCGTCTTCCTCTCTCTCTCTACTGACCGCCATTGAGCCACGCCACCAAATTACCCAGCGATTGATCACCTCCATTCAATTCATCACATCCATGGCTTCACCATCACGTCCTCTCGCTGCCCGACCCCACCCAGCCATGAAGAAGGCACTGCCAAGCTCCAATTTGGAGCTTTCCCCGCTGCCGTGCCATTTAGGCCGCACTCGGCCATGGTGAAAATGGTTGTGGCGAACCAATTCACCTGCACCACTTGCTTCGCCTTGACTCCCTCTTCACCCTACGTGCCTTAGCTAAACCGCTACTGCCTCCTCGTCATCACTGACACGACCGTACTGCCGTGGTGCATCGCTGCATGGCTCGGCCGCACGTGGCCAGCCCTTCTTCGTCACCCTTTTCTCCACCCACCACCTCGGCTAGGTCCACGGTAGTCTCCTAATGCTCACTTGCTAGCCAGTTAGGTCCTTAGGTGCTCTGGCTCGCCAGGGCAGTCGCGCCACCATTGTGGATGGCTGCGCACCGCCGTAGCTAACTCCAGCGTGTCCTACTGACCCACGTTGCTGCTCGGCATAGGCGGTGGGACCATAGTTGAGTGTCGGCCTGACCGACGAGCCAGTGCGGGTCTCTGGTGGTCGGCGTGGCCACCCCATGTCACCGCTCGCCTCATCGTCGAGCACGGGTTAGCCGGGGGTGCGCGTGGAGGAATTCTAGGGAAGCCGGGGGGTTAAGTGAGAAGGTCTAAGAGAGGAGAAAATAGTGTTAGTACTTAGTTGTAAATTGGGAGGAGTTCAAGGTCTCTTTTGCTAAATCACCAACGCACGCGTGCTTTCCCCGGCGCGGGCCGTCTCCGCGTGGGCCGTTGTCTACGTGGGCCGTATCTACAGGCCGCCACGCAAGCGCGCACGCTGGGTCGCACGGGCCGCGCATGTGGGCCGCATAGGAGATTCACTTTTCCTTTTTTTCTAAGGAATTAGAAATGGTTTTCTAATTTAATTTATGTGCTGATCTTTGATAATTAATATAAAATCATGTAGGTGTCTTAAAATTGTGAAACAAATTTTGTTAGGTTCCTAAAGTTGTGATCTATCTGTTAGTGTATTTAGTTCATACTTATATGTGTTGATATTAGGAGTTATTAAATCGTTTGAGAATGCTTAATAATATTAAGTTAATTATTGTAGGAATTTTTGTGGTAAATTAGTGATAGCTTTAGTCCTGAAATTTTTATGGTAGATTCATTATATTATTATGTGCTCAGTGTAATTTTTTAGCCTTAGAATAGACTAAGCATTAGGGTAGTTAAATGCCATTTGTTTCAATATACATTAAATCACTAGTAGAAATAAAGACATATCCTTAATTTGCCAAGCTAAGGGTTTGTTAGTTGAACCCAACACTTTACTTGATGAAGATGATAGTTAGCTTAGTATCTTAGTCATTAGAGCTAGCTTAATAGCTTGGTGTGTGTATTCTTATTTTAAAATTTGCTATTGCCTAAATGCTAAATAGTTGCATCATCATCGCATACATGTAGAGAATGAGTTGGTGTAGATAGTGACCACAAATGATCGCGAGTTCGAGAGGATCGTCAAGGAATACGAGGAGGAGGTCCTCATGAAGGAGAAGGTCCCGAAGCCACCACTGACTAACTCAGCTGACACCGCACTTACCCAAGGCAAGTCCTAGTGCATAACCCTTATTTTTGATAATCACCCTATGTATATATGTGATGTGCATTTACATTACAGGAATTTTATGGAAACCACATGCATAGATATATCTGTCCTATGAGTCTTACTAGTGCAGGTTCGAGTAGCTGCTATGCTTAGGTTTCTGGTAGCATGAGTAACTAGCCGTTACTCACAATAGATGATTATTATAATTACTCTCATAATAAAAATGATGAAAGGAAAATAGAGACTGGGCAGGGATATGGTATGGGTATTGGTGGGTGTAATGAGTTGTGTCTCACGGCCATGGGGCTTAGCTTGGTTACACTATTTTCCCTATCTATGTAGATTGAGGACCATCCGTTGCTGTGGATGGTAGTCAGGTCATAGACTTATTATCCTGAGCACATATTTGCTTATGGGAGCGGGAAGGCTCGTTATGCTCTTGTAGTGGGTTCTGGCTTTTTTTGGACCGACTGATTGGAGGTGGGGAAAGGTGGAGGTGTAAGCACCATATTGAGACTGGGTCTCAAGTGTGGGGGCTTGGAGTCCAAGTTTGGACGGGGACCTGGACCTCATGATAGGAGTGGAATGGGTTGGTCTTGTTTGTGCCTAGGGTACATACGGGGCGTGTGTTTCGTGGTACCCAGCTAGGATACATTAGTTCGTGAATCACCATTTCCGTGAGACGGTACGACTTGGCTATGGTCTAACACCATAGTAAGAACTATAATATGAAAGATGGTAAATTGGTTCTGATTGCTCAACCCTTGCTTGAAAGTAGAACATGTGCTTTCCTAGAATAGTTAGCTAATGAAGTAATCATGACTGCTAATTAAACTTGATCTTAAGGACATACTTCTAGTAATGCTTTTCGCAAACAAGAAGAAAACAACAAACCCATATTGCCTATCATATCCTTGAGAGTCAGGAAACTATTCCCACTAGTCGGGTAAGTTTTACGAGTACATTGTGTGCTCAGGGTTTATTTTACCCTGTTATAGGTGCAGCTTGAGGAGTAGCTCTTGTGTGGAGGATTCTTCTGTTGGGCATAGATGGATCTTTGTATCATTTCCGCTAGATGTTTACATTCATTTCGCTGTTTATTTATCGCAATCTGAACCCTAATATTGTAATAAATAATTTCCAAGAACTCTTGTTGTATGAAATGGACTAGGTATTGTAAGCTCGTACTCATTATTGGATTCTGGAGGTAAAACATGGATTGATTTGAGTTCTCCCGTGGGGTGTGCTCGACGGAACTATTCGATGTAGCTAACTTTCGGGGTGCTTAGTGTCTAGTGGAAGACGAGCGCCTCCGAAAGTGTGTTATTTTGGGTGGTTCTACCATAGGTGGTATCAAAGCCAATAATGAGTCTATGAGTTTAAAAACTCTTTTCAAAACCTAAAATTTGACCACCAAAAGCTTTGTGAAAAGTAGGATGCGATAAATTACGTAAATAAGTATAAGCCCTAGTAATATGGTCTATCTAGGATAGTGGCACTGGTTTTATCTAATCAATCTTCTATAGGTACACTAACTTACGCTACGTAAGAATCATTTAGCGTACGTGAAGTGAGTGTGCGCTGTGCCAAAAATTATATGTGAATGCCGCTATATTCTAGCTTGATCGAATGAATAGGTCGATCCATGCATCATGAAAAGAGAATCTTGCTTAAACTAAACTCCTCCACACGTATAATTTTGGGTAGTAAATTGATAGGATAATAAATAAAGAGAAATGCTTTTACTCTTAAGGAAAAGTTCTCGCTTGTAACCATTTATTGGGCCTTATCATCTCTCTAGCCGTTTGTTTCTAAGTATGGAGGCCTGGTCACTAATGGTGGGTTCCTATCTATTTACAGATGAACTTGAGGTCTGGTCATGGGAGCACCAGTGCTGGGACGGGCCTTGGTCTTAGTGAAGACTAGGGTGAAAATGGTTGTGGCGATGATCATGGTAATGCCAACGGGGAGAGCCATGAGGCCCCACTCCTTGGTCCTCCTCCTACACCACCACCGCCTCCGATGACCCATGCTGATATGATGGCTGAGATGTTGGCTGCTCATCGCGAGTCATCCCGAGCCCTAGAGATGCTGGCACAGGCTACTGGTGGCTTCACCCGTGGAGGCCCCGATGGCAATGGCGGGAACAGGGGTGGTGCCTGCGGTCCTAAGAGACCCTGTTCCTATCAGGACTTCTTAGGGACACACCTACCCACGTTCACGCCGATTGTAGAGCCTCTATACATGGAGCATTGGCTTTGTATTCTGGAGCAGAAGTTTCATCTGCTCAATGTGTTGGATGAGCAGAAGGTGCGCTTTGCCGCACAACAACTTCTGGAATCTACCAGTGCTTGGTGGGACACTTTCAACACCATGTAGCCTATGGACCACCATGTGACTTGGCAGGAGTTTACCACTGCTTTCCATCAGTACTATATTCATGTTGGTTTGCTGAATAGGAAGCTGTCCGAGTTTCTAGAGCTGAAGCAAGGAGACATGACTATGATGGGATATGTGAATAAGTTCAACCACCTTGCATAGTATGCTAGGACTCATATGGATACTGATGAGAAGAAGATGGACCATTTCAATTGTGGTCTCTCTTGCATCTTGCAAGAGAAGCTATATACAGGGGGCTATCAGACCTTTGGTGCTTTGATGAATGCTGCCATTGCTAGAGAGGGACTTCAGCGTGACTCTCAGGATGAGTGGAAGCATAAGAGGGTGATCACTAGGTCTTCTAGTCACCCACAGTCACAGAAGGTATAGATTGTGAGGAGGATGTCCTATCACTCTCTGGGTGGACAGTCATCCAGACTCAGCAGACTTACCAGGCACCTCCCACTCAGTACGGTGCACCTACTCAGTAGGTGCAGCAGCCTCAAGGATAGCAGGTTCTGCCTCATCAGGGACATGGAACAAGGCAAGTGCTTGTTTCAAGTAAGGCAAGGAAGGCCACTATGCTCGTGAGTGCCCCTAGAACCAACTTACTTAGTCTTCTCAGTCTTCAGCCAACTCTTGTTTGGTCAAGAGGACTATCATTAGGAAGAAGGTGCCCGTGAGCCGCTCGGGACATGTTAACTTCACTGAGGCTGAGGAGATCCCGCAGGGAGAGCCTGTGATGGCTGGTATGTTCACCATTGATTACCACCCAGCTTATGTATTATTTGATTCAGGTGCATCACATTCATTCATGAGTATGGGGTTTGCATAAAGGCATAATATATCTACTGTGGCTATTCCTATTGCCTATAGAATCAGAACCCCGGGTGTGTAGTTGTGTGTTAAAACTCAGACGGACAAGTGAGACTGGTGCTAGCCACTCACTATTATCATCTCTAGTTCATGGTGCTACCTGGGCAAGGCATAGATGTAATTCTAGGAATGAACTGGTTGAGAAACTATGGGGTAGTATTGAACCTTAGGCAAAGAATTATTGAGTTGAAGCTTCCTTCTTCTGAGGATAGAATATCTCTCCTTATGTCTTCAGTCCCCACCCTGCCAGTTGTTGCTCATGCTGAAGCTTCTTTGGACTTTTCTTCTATTCCTATGGTCTATGAGTTTCTAGATGTCTTCTCTAAGGACCTACCTAGTGTAACACCTCGGGTGTTAGCCTTGCATAACTTGACTTGCATAACATGAGCATGAGCATCAAGCATTCATAAATCATCATTTACAATTGAAACATTTGATCGAAACATATGAAACATTGCTTGTTATCTCGTGTTTCTTAGAACATATGCATATGATCATGTGCAAATAAATGCTAGTGTGTAATGTTGGTCACTATAACACCTTAGCTACACTTAGATTAACAAAAAGGAACCTTGTTCATGAAGGCCACATTTCATGATCAAGCACTTAAGGGATATTTCATGTGTTGACCTGAATGGCTATATGAGTGACTACTACATGAAATGCTTTAATGACCTTGCAAATTGTTTAAACATGCTTAGGATATCATTAGGAACAACTTTGGTATTTAGTGCTAGGGCTAGTTTGGTCATTTAGTCAAGGTTTGAGTATGTATCATGATTTCAAAGTGACATGTTTGACTAAAGTTGAACTAGGTGTTAGGGACCTTGCATGGAGGAGTTCACTAAAGCAAAGTTGTAGTGTTTGGCATAAGGAACAACTTTGATTTTTGGGCCTTTGACTGATTCAGCACCTAACATGTGAGAATTTGGGTTTCAAAAATCAGAGAAATCACAAATTCTACACTTAGCAAATTCTTGCTAAGTCGTGAAACCCTGACAGCCTGACAAGCTGACCTTCAGGGCATTATAACTCGAGTTTGGGTGAGAATTAGAACTCGATCATTGAACAACAATTGTAACTGGTACTTAGGTCTACAAAGTTGGTTTAGTAACCAAGCACTAATTCATCACGTATTGGAAGTTAAGTCATCGCCAAAACCGGCTGTCAGGCGCCCCTTTCAGTTAACTGACGAAACTGAATCGCGAGCGTCAGTGGCCGACACCGGCAGAGTTCGCGCGCCGCGTGTCCCCGGTGACGGCCGCGCGTCGCCGTTGCCCTAACCGCACAGGCCACGCAGCGCCTGGGCGCGCCTTCATCATGCCAGCGTCCGCCCGAGTCGCCCCGCGCTCCCATTTCCCTTCTGGCGTCCCTTCTTCCCCGCTGCAGCAGCCGCCGAGCGCCCGCAGCTCCGCCGTCGCCATAGCCACGCGCAGCCCGCGCCTAGCCACTTCAGCACCACCACCAAGCTTCACCGTCTTCTCAGCGACCCACTGCTCCCTTCCGTGCTCACTGACCAAGCTTGGTAAGCCATTGCCGCGCGTTTAAGCTCGCCGGAGCTCCGCCGCAAGCCCCGTCACCGTGGCCGGAGCGCCCCAGTCCACCTCTCCATGCGTTAGCTAGTGCGTCGAGTGCGTCTTAGGTAGCTTATGCTCGTCCAAGCCTTAGATCGGGCCACCGAGGTCGTCACCGGCGTATTGCCGTGGTCCAGCTCCGCCGTTCCGCCATGGCCGCCGCCGATAGCTCTAGGGTCGGCAATAGGTCCGGTCCTGCGGTTCAGTAGGTTCGCCGAGTCGTATAGGTCATACCGTGATGACCTCACCGCCGGCGAAGCTCGCCGTCGACGAGCCGCAGCCGCGCAGTGCCCAGCAGCGCCGCTGCTCTGCTCCGTGTCACTGACGCGTGGGGTCCCCTGACCAGCGGGTCCCACCTGTCAGCGACAGCAGTAGTGAAGGCTAACCCATTTTGAATCCAGTTTTTGATTTGTTTTGTGAAATTTGTATCTTCAGTTTGGTAGCTCCAAAAATTGTGAAATAAATATGATTGTGTTGCTTAGGAAGTGTAGTATTTAGTAAAAATATGTTTTTGGCTTCCACAGTAGAAATTTCTGGAGATTTAAATAGGGATTTCAAAGGTGCTTTTGAATGCATTCAAATTTGTTTATTTTATATCAAGAGTTCCTGTGCTCCAAAAATTATGAAATTTTTGTGGTAGGCTATTCTTGTTATATATGAGCTTGGATAAAAATTTGAAGACCAGTGCATGTGTAGATCTATAGTTATAGATTTTTCTTTTATAAATAGTTAATCCTTGCATGAATTTTTATAAATTAATTATGAGTCCAAAATTAATGAAATTTGTTGGAGGTAATACTAGTACCATATGGATGTTAGGAAAAATAAGAAATCTGTTGCTTGACACTTTTCAATAGGATTTTCCATTTATGCTATTTCAAGCCTTGCTTCCTTATCATTTTTGTATAGGATGTTCTACTTAGTAAAATGACATGAAATTTTTATAGTAGTCCTTTGATAGCATTAGTAAGGCTCTGTAAATTTTTGAGAATTTATTAAGCACATCTGATATATATTTATTATTTAACCTAGATATCTAAATAAAATAATAAAGGCAATTTAATAAATAGTTTGGGCTTCACCATTATATTATCTTAACTATATTTGGTATGCTTCAACTGTTGGTAGGTTCTAGGTTGTCAAATTGTGAATGATTACATAAAGTAGAAGTAGTCTTACTTTATATTGCATGTTAAATCATTTCGGGACTGATTCTAGAGTGTAATGAGTTACATGTTGAAACAAGTGTAGACTGTAAAAATGGTTAATAACAAAGTTGTAGAGAATTTGATAAGCTTTCCAGAAAGTCCAGAATCACTGTTTTTGAATTTGTAGAACTCCAGTTATGAGTGAAACAAGTAGCTGCTGGTTATGGTGTAGTCGATGCATTGTAGAAATAGTTAAGTAGTAATCGAGAAGAGATATGCACATACTCAAACAACGCGATGCACTTGTTAATATTATGCATTCGTAATACTCATACCATACTCATGCATCTAGGATCGGAGGAAGAGATCACGTTGCTGGAATTCGAAGAAGCAGAGGAAGGGAACCCGCAGGAGGATCCGCAAGCCGCAGCTCCCGAAGGCGTGGAGCAGAACCCTGAAGAGCTTCCGGAGTGCCCTGACCATCGCCCTACTTCCTTTCTGCGAGGCAAGCCCCGGAGCATTATAAGTCTCCCAGTAATTTACAAATGTTTACTTACGTATTTATGATTGATGCATTAGGTTATAAGAGTTGAATGAAACCACTTGATGCATGTACCTTCCTTGTCCAGATATTACACCCTTAACCGGTATAGGTCCAGGATCGAATATATATGCTTAGCCATGCGTAGACCGGTAGAAGTCGGGTGATGTCCTGTCACCTGCGAGATATAGGTGGATACCGGAGCACGGTTGGCTATATCTGCTATCGTGGAACAGAACCATGAGGTAAAAGTAAATTGAGACCGGACGGGAGGTCGATAGGGAAGCAACAAGGCATGGAGGTCTTGGGTGTGGACTTATCCCCGTCTGTGTCGATTAAGGACCGTACCGTTGTTGGCGCTTCTGACAAGATTGAACGCATGCCTCTCACTTAGCTGGCCGGATAACTCGTTCCGACCGCGAAGCCGAGTAATTCAACTCAGGCCGGGAATCGTTCTGTTGTGCGCTCCTTCCGAGGAACGATCAGACTGAGCCCAAGGGCAGGTTTGGCCTGAGCATCCTGGCATCTGGTGTTCCAGATTGTGCGGCGCAGTACGAACCCGCGAAATGTGTACCGGAGTTGTACCAAAGGTGACCTAAGACTATCGTGGCTGGTAGATCTGGGTTTGTGATAGGAATAAATTCCCAGCTGGTTGAAATCGATTCGAATCGCCGTCTCTCCCGGATAGTGAGAAACTTGGCTAGTCCCAACATCGTAGCAACTATATTATGAAACATGATGGTTCAAATGAATATGGAATTATAATACCTGCTATGGTTACTATTGTATGATTCTAAATAATATACCACATGTTTGGCATAGGATAGTTGCTAATCTAGAAATGGATAGTTATAATTAACTTGATGAAAGAATCACAATTGTACAAAGGTTAATTGCCTTTTTCGCAAAATGTTGTCAAGTTACGTCCACTTATACAACCTTGCATAATCCTTGGAGTCATATTATTTCTGGTTCATGACGGGTAAGTCTAGCTGAGTACCTTCTCGTACTCAGGGTTTATTTTCCCATTGTTGCAGATGGCACTGTGTATCATGGTTATTGCAAGAGTTGCTTCTATCCCGCTGTGGATGAGGAGTAAGCCTTGGGCAGGCTTCCTTAGTAATTCCTATCTTTGCTTTTGTGGATCGTGATCTAGCTTGGCACTGTATCAAACTACGTTGGAAACTTATCTTCAAACTTATTTGCTTCCGCTTTAATTATCAAACTCGGTTTGTAATAACTTTCTATTCGTACTCTGATGATGAAAAGTATCTGTGAACTTTATGTAATATGTGGCATGTATGTTGAATCCTGTACGATCTTGGTTGTTGTAAATCGTTTATCGAGACCTGTCGTGGTACTCGACGGACTACCGGGTTTATATGGATTCAAGTATGACAGTGCGACTGCTTGCGGATTGCCATTGTACTTGTATTCTTATAAATTGGTCGGTTCTGCGACAGCTGGCATCAGAGCAAGATTTAACGTTAATTGTCACAAGTGTATTTAAAAACAAAAGTTTTTGTTTTCCAAAAACCCTTCTCTAGCAACTAATAGTTATTTAATAAGTATTTGAAATCTAAAGTGTGCCAATGATCACTTTCCTTATGCCCAAATTAAGGACTATTAGGTGGCTATTTAAGTACTAACATGGGGGTTTTTACTTCGTCGTCCGTACGGCGTGCTATAGTATGGATGCCATTCACTTGAGTGGTAATGTATGGATCAAATGCCTCTACGCCAAGGTAAGATGAGTGTATGACCGCAAGATGTGAGCGTGCGGTCGGGAAGAGTTAGCTTTGGTACGGCTATGTATATATGCTTGCATGTGTATATGGTACGTATTTAATTGTGGGTTAAATTCTTATCGGGTAGATTGATATGGAAGTATATGTATGGGTATACATATATGGAAGTATTTACAATTACATTCTGCATATTTCATTATGGGTTTAGGGCTGAAATGAAATTTTATGCAGGTACACTAACAACGAAACGTGTAGTTCGACTAGTTACGCTATTATGAGAGAACGTATGTATGCCACCGTGTCTACCGTTAGAAACAAATTTTTCCTAAGTTTGTAAGGACGTACGGCACGAGCATGCATCATGTTAAATTACCATTCACATAATTACATTGTACAACACAAACATAGAAGCTTATTGTGATGAAGTTGGAATCAAACATGAAGTCTCCGCAACATATACTCCTCAACAAAATGGTGTAGTTGAGAGGAAGAGCCAGACATTGATCACTCTTGCAAGAACAATGCTTGATGAGTACAACACCCCCAAAGCTCTATGGGTGGAAGCAATCAACACCGTATGCTATGCATCTAACCGCCTATTCCTTCAAAAGTTCCTTGGCAAGATACCTTATGAGTTGATCAATGGGAAGAAGCCGGACGTCTCCTTCTTTAGGGTGTTTGGTTGCAAATGCTACATCTACAAGAAGTGGCAACATATAGGGAAGTTTCAAAGACGTTGTGATATTGGTTTTCTTGTTGGTTACTCATCAAAATCCAAAGCATATAGAGTATTTAATCATGCCACCGGCTTGGTTGAAGAAACATATGATGTGGAATTTGATGAATCTAACGGCTCACAAGGAGCACATGAGAATCTTGATGATGTAGATGATGAACCATTGAGGGAGGCTATGAAGAACATTCTGGTTCGAGACATCAAGCCTAAAGATGATGAAGATGATGTACAAGTGATTGATCCACCTTCTTCATCAAGTGTGCCACAAGATGGTGAAAAGGATGGGAGAGTAGAAAATGAAGACACTCATGTCTCCCATGAATAAATGGTGGTACAAGCACAAGATGTTGATGCTCCTCAACCTCCCCCTCAAGTGGTTCATAGAAGAAATACACCTCTACTTCAAGATCATCCACAAGATCTCATCATAGGGAGTCCATCAAAGGGTGTAATGACTCGATCTCAAAAACTTGCTTCATTTATTGCTCATCACTCTTTTGTCTCTTGCTTTGAGCCTACTAAGGTAGAAGAAGCTCTTCAACATCCGGATTGGATAAATGCCATGCATGAAGAGTTGAACAACTTCACTCATAATGAAGTTTGGACTCTTGAAGAGCGGCCAAAAGGTGCAAGAGTCATTGGAATAAAGTGGGTGTTATGAAACAAGCAAGATGATCAAGGTGTTGTTGTGAGGATCAAGGCAAGACTAGTTGCAAAGGGGTTCTCTCAAGTTGAAGGTTTGGATTTTGGAGAGACCTTTGCTCTGGTTGCAAGATTAGAAGCCATCCGTATCCTCCTTGCATATGCATCACATCATGAAATAAAACTTTATGAAATGGATGTGAAAAGTGCATTTTTAAATGGCTTTATTAATGAACTAGTCTATGTTGATCAACCTCCCGGGTTTGAAGACCCTAGATATCCTAATCATGTTTATAGGTTGTCCAAGGCACTATATGGGCTTAAGCAAGCCCCAAGAGCTTGGTATGAGTACCTTTGGGACTTCCTCATTGAAAAGGGCTTCACCATTAGGAAGGTCGACACCACACTATTTACCAAGAAGCTTGATGGGCATTTCTTCATTTGTCAAGTGTATGTTGATGATATCATCTTTGGATCATCAAATGAAGATTCATGCAAAGAGTTTGGTGAATTGATGTCAAAAGAGTTCGAGATGTCAATGATTGGAGAGCTTACATTCTTTTTTGGTTTTCAAGTCAAGCAAATGAGAGAAGGGATTTTCATCTCTCAAGAGAAATATACTAATGATCTTCTCAAGAGATTCAAGATGGATGAATGTAAGCCAATCAAGATACCAATGCCAACTAATGGACATCTCGACCTAGATGAGGGAGATAACTCGGTTGATCAAACTCTCTACCGCTCTATGATTGGTAGCTTGTTATATTTGACCGCATCTAGGCCCGACATCATGTTTAGTGTGTGTATGTGTGCTAGATTTCAAGCTAATCCTAAGGAAACTCATTTAATTGCCGTAAAAAGAATCCTTAGGTATCTTAAGCACACACCAAGCATTGGCCTTTGGTATCTCAAAGGAGCTATATTTGATTTAGTTAGCTATTCTAATTCGGATTATGCCGGTTGCAAAGTTGATAGAAAGAGCACATCTAGAGGGTGCCATTTGCTTGGTAGATCACTTGAGTCTTGGTCCTCCAAGAAGCAAAATAGTGTGGCTTTGTCCATCGCTGAAGCGGAATACATTGCCGTAGGTGCTTGTTGTGCACAAATACTTTATATGAAACAAACTTTGCCAGACTATGGTATAGTTCTAGATAAAGTACCTCTTTTGTGCGACAATGAAAGTGCGGTAAAACTTGCAAATAATCTGGTTCAACACTCTCGCACCAAGCACATAGATATCCGTCATCACTTTCTTAGAGATCATGTTGCTAAAAATGATATATCACTAGAAGGTGTAAGGACCGAGGATCAATTGGCGGATATCTTCACTAAACCGCTAGATGAGGCAACATTTTGTAGATTGCGGAATGAGCTCAATGTGCTTGATTTTAGTAACTTCACTAAAAATTGAGCTTGTGTTGTCCCTTGCATTGCATTGTTAAATACAACATGTTTAATCTTTGGTAATGTATATAGGGCTTGTCTAACATGGTTAAGATAACCGCCGAAAAGCGTGTGAAGAAGCTTAACCTTGGATCAAACTTAATAAGCAACTAGATTTACTTTCAAGTAATGCATTGCATATGCATGATTGTTGTTTGTGTTCAAATTGCCCTCTTATTGCCTAATTTCTTAAAAAGAATTATAGCCTAAGGCAAAATATTTTGAAAAACTTGAGGGTTTGAGAGAGGTCACTCACATCAGTCCCAATTGGTGTTTATTTGGATCTTATTGGAGTTGGGACTTGATTGGGAACAGGCAGCGTGAAGGACTTTGAAGATTTGCTGAAGAAAGAGTGACCGGATGCTGCACCGGACTCTGATGTCCAGCATCCGGTCAGCTCACAGGAGGTGAACAGCTACTGAGCAGGAGTGATCGGACGCTGAAACAGTGTTTTCCCAGCGTCTGGTCAGAAGGAGCTTCAGCATTCGGTCGATCATGAAGACATCAAGGCTAGGTGACCGGACTCTGGCTGCGTCCGGTCAGTGTCCACCGGACGCGTTCGGTCATGATTCCAGAGGAATTGGATCTCTCTGGAATTGACTGGACGCTGGGTGGGAGCGTCCGGTCGCTGCCACCAGAGCGTCTGGTTAGTAGAATTCATGCGGTTTCAGGACTCTTCTCCATTTCCTTTTCTGATCCGTGGGGGATCCCTTTTTAACCCGAGCCGCTGTATAGCTTTTTCCCTGGATCTGCATAGCCCTAAGCCGTCTACCTGCACCGTCGGATTCATCGCCGCTGAGCTCTCCTCCGCCGATGCATCCTCCAGCGCTTGCTCCATGCCCCCAAGCGCTGCGCCACCGCACTGCATGCCGCTGTTGCTCCTGCCCGCATGCCGTCGCAGCTCTGCACACCGCCGCTTGCCCACGCGCCACCACCGCTCGCCCGCACGCCTCCCTGTGCCCGCACGCCGCCGCCAGCCCCTCACCAGCGTCGCCATGCAAGCCCGTGCCGTAGCCGCACCCATGCTAAGCCGAGCTCTAGTGCTGTTTAGCCTGTATCTTGCTAAGCTCCAGTCAAGCATTGTTGTGCCCTAGCACCTCACCGACCAGCAACCCTAGCCGATTCTGTGTCCCCCGATCCATTCCTCTTCTTGCCGTTTTGCCGTTTCGACAGGTAGCAAGCCCCGTGTTTCAATTTCGTATCTAATTGCTTGCTCTATTAGGGTTTCATCTCTCTAGATGCATAATCTAAGTTATTTGTATATCCTATCTATTCTATCATGCAGCGAGCTAGTTCCATTGAGGTGTCAGTGGCAGTTACCAGTTAACTCGAGGCCAAGCTCGTGAGTATGGATCGAGGCCAAGCCTCGAAAGTGTCAGCGACAGTTGATCTTTGTCAGAGGCAGTTGTTTCTTTGTCAGGGCAGTTGATTCTTCTTTGATCCATTAGATGGCTCATATGAAGAATGTCGGAGGTGGTCCCGGTGATGAGGATCCGAGGCCCCCACCTCGCTAGCCTACAGAACCTAAAGGCAAGGCGACCAAGAAGCTAGTAGTCAGGAAGCACAAGTATCCAGATGCAGATACATCGAGAGCCACCGCAGTTGCTAAGGCCACAGAGCATGCCGAGAGAGGAGGCGCTCGCAGTGGAGTTTGGATTGCTGATCCACTTTCACCAGAGGCGATGGCTTCCCTTCAGTGAGTTGAGTGCCTTCATGGTGGTCCAGCTGGGACCCTCATGATTGGAGGACGGTGTGTTGCCATTGACGAGGTTCAGCCTTAGGGAGAGCCACAGCAGTAGCCTCAGCCCACACAACAGATTTAGGAGACTTAGCCAGCTCAGCAGACTCAGGAGCCATAGCCAGCATAGCAGTCTCAGGAGGGTGAGCAGGTCTAGCAGGCCAAGGAGATAGAGTCGGCACCTCAGCCATAGTTACGCCGCTCTGGTCATACTCGTGTCCTAGTTTCACTGAGGCCAGTCACTCAGGGGAGGGGTTCTCGTCCACCGCCTTGACCACAGGGTCCGCCTCCAGTGACCCATCTTGACCTAAGGGCCGCCATGGCCAAGCAGGTGTAGTAGCTGAGGTTCATGGACTTTGAGGTGTGGTTTCCACCCAGGAGGGATGAGAGAGCATCAGAGGAATTCTATACACCCCTACAGGAGGACTTCTATAATGCCTATCTGAACAGCGGAGCAGTCTTCAGACCACAGAGAGTGTGCAACATAGAGTCTATTGTTGCAGCAGCTAGAGAGCGCATTCACCCATACCTTGCATATCTGCCGGGGCTGACAGACTTGATTGGACAGACTGGATTATATGTTCCATCTTGGGTTCGTCAGTTCTATGCATCTCTCTAGATTGACCCCCACCACAGGTTCATTCACTTTGCATTCGGAGGCAGAGACTACCGATTGACGAGCACCAGGGTTAGGGAGATTCTCAGGCTTTAGGAGTAGCCAGTTAGACTCCATGAGGTGTGCTATGGATAGATTGCACCCCCTAGATGCCCTCATGGTGGCATGGTACCCCCTACAGACTTGGTACGTCACTGCTTCATAGAGCCCTTTGGCGAGGGGTCAAGGAGGAACCCCAGTGATCTCACGCCCACTGCTCGCGTGCTTGAGGCTGTTATGAGGAGGACTTTACTTCCGAGGATGGGATGTAGAGAGGGATTGACCCAGATTTAGCTATGGCTTCTCAACTCTCTGATGCAGCAGATAGTTTTTGATATCTGGGATCTTCTTCTGTCAGAGATGGAGGACACTATAACTGAGGGCTTCAGAGGTCACAGGCAGCTACCCTATGCTCACTGGGTCACATTCCTTATCCACAGAGCTGTTTCAGTTAAGTCGCCTGAGATGATTGCTGAGTACAGTGGTGCCATGACAGAGTTCCCTACTTATAACCTGACTCAGATGATTCGCCATAGTACACCACAGGCACCTAGCCAGCCGCACCGTCGTCCAGAGGTGCTAGAGACTGTAGCCTAGCAGGATGATATCATTAGGGGTATTGCAGCCACATAGGAGGAGCAGCTTGCTCAGTAGGAGGGGTTGGTCACTAGCGAGCCCAGTGATAGTTCTGATGATGACTACCAGCCCATTCCATAGATGCCTCCACGACAACATGATGCTGAGGCCGGTAGCTCTAGTTCAGCGCCACCTGCCCCGCAGACTAAACCCTCTCTTCTTGCTATACTTGAGCGGATGAGGCAGGACCAGGCCATACAGGCTCAGGAGACAGCTGCTACACTTGCACAGTTCTAGACTCGGCAGGACGAGTTCCAGTGCCAGCAGCTAGTTATTCAGCAGCAGACATAGGCTCTACATCAGCAGCAACAGGCTATGCATCAGTAGTAGATCCTCATGCAACAGTAGCTTCTCGAATTCATGTAGCATGTAGTGACAGCGATTGGGGCCCCACCACCACAGGCTTTGCCCCAGCTTGGTCAGCCTGCCACCACTTCGATGACTCTAGGATTACAGCCCAGTGGGCTTCAGAGTCAGGGACAGCCACCAGCATAGTATGCTTCACCGACAGAGCAGGTGTCCTAGTGGTTCACTTCGCCAGTGGTAGCCCCATAGTTCACTCCACTCTAGATGGGCTTCACACCGGCACAGACGTCGTCACTGCTTGAGCCAGACACTTCAGTCTCCAAGAGTCTTGGAGCCTCCTTCAGTGAGTTGATATGGCAACCCACTCCTCCATACCTGCATGTTCCAGGTCCTTCTATGGCTGCACCTATCACAGCGACGACAGAGACGCTCCCCTCCTCAGTGGCATCATCAGAGCTGACTGCTTCAGTTATACTAGCTCAGCCTACAGCAGCACCAGTTCCTGATCTGACCCAGACTGCTTCAGCATCACTACCAGCTACAGAGGGTTAGACAGCCTAGAGCTCAGGATCAGACGATGATGGCACCTAGTTTCACCTTGCTCCTCGTACCTTAGCGCCCGGTTCATCCGCTGTAGCCCCGTCAACTGACCCTTAGGTTTTGGTGTTTGATGCCAAAGGGGGAGAGGGTTCGAGTATGTTAGGCTTAGGGGGAGCTACTTATCTAGGGGGAGCTTAGTTATTATATTAGCTTATCTATTACATTTGGAGTTCTTATATGTGAGATACACTATTATGCTTTTGTGTGTGTGATACATTATGCATTCATGTTTACTACTATATTTATGTGATAGTGATATCTACGTGATCGTGATATATGACATGTGTGCTCTCTACTTTGAATTCTTTATATGTCATATCACTTGTGTTTTGCTCATTTGCCTTTGCTTCCATGGTTTACTCCGATGCAAATGAGCTTCTCTCTTGTACTCATGCTTATTTCATATCTTTTGAGTACATCATGTTGGTTTGGGTCATATAAGCTTGTCTAACACTTTTGTTCTTATTGCCAAAAGCTTATATGAACCAAGCATGTTAAAAACCTCATCTCTTTCACATACTCGAGGTAGTATTGTCATCAATCACCAAAAAGGGGAAATTGAAAGCATCTAGGCCCCTAGTTGGGTTTCGGTGATTAATAAAAATACGTGATTACTGTGACTAATGTGTGTTTTGCAGAAACAATTGAGTTAGGTCACGGTAATGGAGATCGATTGGGCAATCATGGCTGTCATGCCGCTATGATGGAAAATGTTTCGGTTTTTAAAGGATGGACAACAAGGTTAAGGATGGACTAGTTCTAAGTATCGATTGGAGTTGGAGAGACACTTAGAGTAGTTTAGGACTTTGTTTTTCCTTTGGCCGTACTATTAAGGGAGGTATGAATAGGTAGCTTGACCTAGGTGAGTCTAGTGAGTTAGGTGTGGTGCACACTTGTTATAACTAGCACTAGGTAGCTCCACAACATCCCTTTGATCCAATGGAGCAAACTTCATTCACATATGTTCGAGAGTTGGAAGTGAATGGAGGGTCAAATACTGACCGGACGCTGGCTTCGGTGTGACCAAACGCTGGCTCAGGGTCTGGTCAGTTCATTTGACCAAGGTGAAAGCGCCTGGAAGTGACCGGATGCTGTGAGGTCATGTCACCAGACGCTGAGGGCCAGCGTCCGGTCGACTCCAGTAAGGTCCCAAAGAGGGAGAATCCTAATCGAATGCGTTCGGTCAATGCTGATCGGACGCTGATCAGGTTCTGGCTACTGACCGGACGCTACTCGGCAAGTGACCGGACTCTGGAGGTCCAGCGTCCGGTTGACATCAATAAGGTTCCAGTGAGGGGAAAATGTGACCGGACACGTCCGGTCAGTGTTGATCGGACGCTGCCAGCGTCCGGTCAACTCATAACCATTGGAGCTCGGTGTATACTGACTGGTGCTTCCAGTCAACATGACTAGAGCATCCAGTCACCCTGCAGAGGCACATAACGGTTCGTTTTTCAGTCGGTGTTATAAATACAACCTCCGCTCGTGTGTGGGGGTACTTTTGCTCATTCCAACAGCTGAGAAACACCTTAGAGAGTGCCAAGAAGAGCAAGGTCCTAGTGAGGTGATTGAGATTTGAGAATCCCAAAGAGAGCCCTCATTAGTGAAGATCAAGAGTAGTAAAGTGTGCATCCACCTTCTCATTAGGCTTGTCATGGTCAAGTAAGAGTTTGTGCTCATTACTCTTGGTGATGGTCATCACCTAGATGGCTTGGTGGTGATTGGGAGCTTAGTGAACACCCGGCGGAGCTTGTGGATGACCTAACTCAAGTTGTGAGCGGTTGTGGGTGATTCACCACGACGGAGTGTCGAAGAATCAACCCGTAGAGAGCATTTGATCCTTGTGCAGATCAATGGGGAGCTACACCCTTGCGTGGGTGCTCCAATGAGGACTAGTGGGGAGTGGTGACTCTCCGATACCTCGGCAAAACATCGCCGCGTTCCTCCTTCTCTATTTACTTTGAGCATTTACTTTGTGTAATTCAATTCTTGTCTTTGGATTCATAGAATTGCCATGCTAGAGTAGGATTGGAACTTAGCTTGCAAGTCTTTTGTGTGGTAGAACAATTAGAAACACTTTCTAGGCACAAGGGGTTAATTGGTCTAACCATAGGATTTAATTATTGCAAAGAAATTTAGAATTAGCCCAATTCACCCCCCCCTCTTGGGCATCTTGATCCTTTCAATGACCTCGATCAAAGTTTTATTACCAGGCTTAGCTTGGCCATTATCTTGAGCATAGTATGGAGATGAATTGAGCAACTTCATCTTATATAATTCAGCAAAATCTTGTACATATGGAGTCAGTGTTTTATGGATGCTGAATCTATGTACGATATGCTCGGTGATGAACTCAATTGCCTCCTTGTGTGCCATATTCTTCAAAGGAACTGCCTCAGTCCACTTGGTGAAATATTTTGTAGCAATCAAGACAAAACGATGTCTCTTTGATGATGGATGATGAATCTGGCCAATGAAAGTCTAACTCCCAACCACAAAAAAACCATGGCTTCATAATAGGATGTAACTTCACAGAAGACACCAGCAAAATATTACCAAACCGTTGGCACTCCTCACAACCTTTGTAGTAGCAAAAACAATCAACCATCAAGGTAGGCCAATGAAAACCATCTCTATGTAATAACCACTTCATCTTCGGTGCTAATTGACACGTACCACAACTACCTTCATGGATTTCTCCCACAACCACCTTTGCTTGTTCAAACCCCAAATACTTCATTAGCAAGTTTTTGGTAGTTCTTGAGTATAGCTCTTCATTGTGCAAAATAAATTTGAATGCATTCCGTCGAACACTTTTATCAACTTTGGTGCTTGGATCACATATATATCTCATAATAGGAGTTCTCTAATCATCCAAATCAACTCTAGGCTCACTAGAGTAAAAATTGAGCTAATTTGGGTCTTCCTTGGGAAAACCGGTCTGGCCAGTTTCTAGAAGTTGGATTCTTTAATCGTCCATGATCCTCTTATTTATTTGGATGGGGGTGGTCTTATACTATAACACCCTAAACAAACCACTAAACCATGTCATGAGCATCGTGTTTATGTGATAAAGCATGTGATAAAGTGTGTAGATCAATTTCTTGTAACCTAAAATGACTAATAAAAATGTTAAATGAAAGTTGATTCAATAGCTCATGTATATCAAGTAGGGTTGAAAACCAATTTTTATTAAGCAAAAGCATTATAGAACATGTGTGTGACACTCAAATAAAGTTTGGAGTATAGACTTTGTAGATGACAATGAAATCCTTGTGTTGAAAAATAACTTCGCTAGCTAATGCTTCTAATGGCCTAGAAATGCAACTTGGAATCGAGTTCAGCTCAAAGATAGAATATTTTCAAGTTTATATATAGCAAGACAATGCCATGTTTGGCAATTTATTTTGTGAAATCTAGTTAAGAGATGGTGTCGTGTTTTAGCTTGGGTTGGTAGCCTCACATGCCATCTTGAGCATGGTGAAGACAGTTTAGGTCCAGAAGCAACCATTTAGTTGTTATAGGCGCTTTAAAATTCACGCAAGACGTGATTTCGGGCAAGCTCACCGGGTGAGCGTGGTCACCATGTCTCGGGGGCACGACGTCGCCATGCCAGCTCGCTCTATGCATGCATGCGCGCTGCCGCGTGTGGCCGACTACGACTACCCTATCCTAGCCGCCACTGGATCTGCCGCGTGGAACCATCGCTGCTGCTCGCACGGCCGAGCGACACAGCCGCCTGCCTCACCACGCTACCGCCCTATCGACTCACCTCGTGCCATGATGCAGCCGCTGCAGGTGCCATCGCCTCACCATCACGTTCGTGCCTCCCTCTGCACCCCTACCCCACTGCTGGCCCGGTTTGGTGCTCGCCGCTACCACGTGCACATGGTGGAGCTCACCATCGCCTTGCCATTTATGGCACTGTGGCCGCGTGGGCCATGCCGGTCAATGGACGCATGTGCTTGTCTAATTGCGTCTGCACGTGTGGCGCCCTAATCACGCTGATCACATCCAGCCAAGGCGAGGCCATGCTGAGCCCACCTACCGGCCCCGTCTTCCTCTCTCTCTCTACTGACCGCCATTGAGCCACGCCACCAAATTACCCAGCGATTGATCACCTCCATTCAATTCATCACATCCATGGCTTCACCATCACGTCCTCTCGCTGCCCGACCCCACCCAGCCATGAAGAAGGCACTGCCAAGCTCCAATTTGGAGCTTTCCCCGCTGCCGTGCCATTTAGGCCGCACTCGGCCATGGTGAAAATGGTTGTGGCGAACCAATTCACCTGCACCACTTGCTTCGCCTTGACTCCCTCTTCACCCTACGTGCCTTAGCTAAACCGCTACTGCCTCCTCGTCATCACTGACACGACCGTACTGCCGTGGTGCATCGCTGCATGGCTCGGCCGCACGTGGCCAGCCCTTCTTCGTCACCCTTTTCTCCACCCACCACCTCGGCTAGGTCCACGGTAGTCTCCTAATGCTCACTTGCTAGCCAGTTAGGTCCTTAGGTGCTCTGGCTCGCCAGGGCAGTCGCGCCACCATTGTGGATGGCTGCGCACCGCCGTAGCTAACTCCAGCGTGTCCTACTGACCCACGTTGCTGCTCGGCATAGGCGGTGGGACCATAGTTGAGTGTCGGCCTGACCGACGAGCCAGTGCGGGTCTCTGGTGGTCGGCGTGGCCACCCCATGTCACCGCTCGCCTCATCGTCGAGCACGGGTTAGCCGGGGGTGCGCGTGGAGGAATTCTAGGGAAGCCGGGGGGTTAAGTGAGAAGGTCTAAGAGAGGAGAAAATAGTGTTAGTACTTAGTTGTAAATTGGGAGGAGTTCAAGGTCTCTTTTGCTAAATCACCAACGCACGCGTGCTTTCCCCGGCGCGGGCCGTCTCCGCGTGGGCCGTTGTCTACGTGGGCCGTATCTACAGGCCGCCACGCAAGCGCGCACGCTGGGTCGCACGGGCCGCGCATGTGGGCCGCATAGGAGATTCACTTTTCCTTTTTTTCTAAGGAATTAGAAATGGTTTTCTAATTTAATTTATGTGCTGATCTTTGATAATTAATATAAAATCATGTAGGTGTCTTAAAATTGTGAAACAAATTTTGTTAGGTTCCTAAAGTTGTGATCTATCTGTTAGTGTATTTAGTTCATACTTATATGTGTTGATATTAGGAGTTATTAAATCGTTTGAGAATGCTTAATAATATTAAGTTAATTATTGTAGGAATTTTTGTGGTAAATTAGTGATAGCTTTAGTCCTGAAATTTTTATGGTAGATTCATTATATTATTATGTGCTCAGTGTAATTTTTTAGCCTTAGAATAGACTAAGCATTAGGGTAGTTAAATGCCATTTGTTTCAATATACATTAAATCACTAGTAGAAATAAAGACATATCCTTAATTTGCCAAGCTAAGGGTTTGTTAGTTGAACCCAACACTTTACTTGATGAAGATGATAGTTAGCTTAGTATCTTAGTCATTAGAGCTAGCTTAATAGCTTGGTGTGTGTATTCTTATTTTAAAATTTGCTATTGCCTAAATGCTAAATAGTTGCATCATCATCGCATACATGTAGAGAATGAGTTGGTGTAGATAGTGACCACAAATGATCGCGAGTTCGAGAGGATCGTCAAGGAATACGAGGAGGAGGTCCTCATGAAGGAGAAGGTCCCGAAGCCACCACTGACTAACTCAGCTGACACCGCACTTACCCAAGGCAAGTCCTAGTGCATAACCCTTATTTTTGATAATCACCCTATGTATATATGTGATGTGCATTTACATTACAGGAATTTTATGGAAACCACATGCATAGATATATCTGTCCTATGAGTCTTACTAGTGCAGGTTCGAGTAGCTGCTATGCTTAGGTTTCTGGTAGCATGAGTAACTAGCCGTTACTCACAATAGATGATTATTATAATTACTCTCATAATAAAAATGATGAAAGGAAAATAGAGACTGGGCAGGGATATGGTATGGGTATTGGTGGGTGTAATGAGTTGTGTCTCACGGCCATGGGGCTTAGCTTGGTTACACTATTTTCCCTATCTATGTAGATTGAGGACCATCCGTTGCTGTGGATGGTAGTCAGGTCATAGACTTATTATCCTGAGCACATATTTGCTTATGGGAGCGGGAAGGCTCGTTATGCTCTTGTAGTGGGTTCTGGCTTTTTTTGGACCGACTGATTGGAGGTGGGGAAAGGTGGAGGTGTAAGCACCATATTGAGACTGGGTCTCAAGTGTGGGGGCTTGGAGTCCAAGTTTGGACGGGGACCTGGACCTCATGATAGGAGTGGAATGGGTTGGTCTTGTTTGTGCCTAGGGTACATACGGGGCGTGTGTTTCGTGGTACCCAGCTAGGATACATTAGTTCGTGAATCACCATTTCCGTGAGACGGTACGACTTGGCTATGGTCTAACACCATAGTAAGAACTATAATATGAAAGATGGTAAATTGGTTCTGATTGCTCAACCCTTGCTTGAAAGTAGAACATGTGCTTTCCTAGAATAGTTAGCTAATGAAGTAATCATGACTGCTAATTAAACTTGATCTTAAGGACATACTTCTAGTAATGCTTTTCGCAAACAAGAAGAAAACAACAAACCCATATTGCCTATCATATCCTTGAGAGTCAGGAAACTATTCCCACTAGTCGGGTAAGTTTTACGAGTACATTGTGTGCTCAGGGTTTATTTTACCCTGTTATAGGTGCAGCTTGAGGAGTAGCTCTTGTGTGGAGGATTCTTCTGTTGGGCATAGATGGATCTTTGTATCATTTCCGCTAGATGTTTACATTCATTTCGCTGTTTATTTATCGCAATCTGAACCCTAATATTGTAATAAATAATTTCCAAGAACTCTTGTTGTATGAAATGGACTAGGTATTGTAAGCTCGTACTCATTATTGGATTCTGGAGGTAAAACATGGATTGATTTGAGTTCTCCCGTGGGGTGTGCTCGACGGAACTATTCGATGTAGCTAACTTTCGGGGTGCTTAGTGTCTAGTGGAAGACGAGCGCCTCCGAAAGTGTGTTATTTTGGGTGGTTCTACCATAGGTGGTATCAAAGCCAATAATGAGTCTATGAGTTTAAAAACTCTTTTCAAAACCTAAAATTTGACCACCAAAAGCTTTGTGAAAAGTAGGATGCGATAAATTACGTAAATAAGTATAAGCCCTAGTAATATGGTCTATCTAGGATAGTGGCACTGGTTTTATCTAATCAATCTTCTATAGGTACACTAACTTACGCTACGTAAGAATCATTTAGCGTACGTGAAGTGAGTGTGCGCTGTGCCAAAAATTATATGTGAATGCCGCTATATTCTAGCTTGATCGAATGAATAGGTCGATCCATGCATCATGAAAAGAGAATCTTGCTTAAACTAAACTCCTCCACACGTATAATTTTGGGTAGTAAATTGATAGGATAATAAATAAAGAGAAATGCTTTTACTCTTAAGGAAAAGTTCTCGCTTGTAACCATTTATTGGGCCTTATCATCTCTCTAGCCGTTTGTTTCTAAGTATGGAGGCCTGGTCACTAATGGTGGGTTCCTATCTATTTACAGATGAACTTGAGGTCTGGTCATGGGAGCACCAGTGCTGGGACGGGCCTTGGTCTTAGTGAAGACTAGGGTGAAAATGGTTGTGGCGATGATCATGGTAATGCCAACGGGGAGAGCCATGAGGCCCCACTCCTTGGTCCTCCTCCTACACCACCACCGCCTCCGATGACCCATGCTGATATGATGGCTGAGATGTTGGCTGCTCATCGCGAGTCATCCCGAGCCCTAGAGATGCTGGCACAGGCTACTGGTGGCTTCACCCGTGGAGGCCCCGATGGCAATGGCGGGAACAGGGGTGGTGCCTGCGGTCCTAAGAGACCCTGTTCCTATCAGGACTTCTTAGGGACACACCTACCCACGTTCACGCCGATTGTAGAGCCTCTATACATGGAGCATTGGCTTTGTATTCTGGAGCAGAAGTTTCATCTGCTCAATGTGTTGGATGAGCAGAAGGTGCGCTTTGCCGCACAACAACTTCTGGAATCTACCAGTGCTTGGTGGGACACTTTCAACACCATGTAGCCTATGGACCACCATGTGACTTGGCAGGAGTTTACCACTGCTTTCCATCAGTACTATATTCATGTTGGTTTGCTGAATAGGAAGCTGTCCGAGTTTCTAGAGCTGAAGCAAGGAGACATGACTATGATGGGATATGTGAATAAGTTCAACCACCTTGCATAGTATGCTAGGACTCATATGGATACTGATGAGAAGAAGATGGACCATTTCAATTGTGGTCTCTCTTGCATCTTGCAAGAGAAGCTATATACAGGGGGCTATCAGACCTTTGGTGCTTTGATGAATGCTGCCATTGCTAGAGAGGGACTTCAGCGTGACTCTCAGGATGAGTGGAAGCATAAGAGGGTGATCACTAGGTCTTCTAGTCACCCACAGTCACAGAAGGTATAGATTGTGAGGAGGATGTCCTATCACTCTCTGGGTGGACAGTCATCCAGACTCAGCAGACTTACCAGGCACCTCCCACTCAGTACGGTGCACCTACTCAGTAGGTGCAGCAGCCTCAAGGATAGCAGGTTCTGCCTCATCAGGGACATGGAACAAGGCAAGTGCTTGTTTCAAGTAAGGCAAGGAAGGCCACTATGCTCGTGAGTGCCCCTAGAACCAACTTACTTAGTCTTCTCAGTCTTCAGCCAACTCTTGTTTGGTCAAGAGGACTATCATTAGGAAGAAGGTGCCCGTGAGCCGCTCGGGACATGTTAACTTCACTGAGGCTGAGGAGATCCCGCAGGGAGAGCCTGTGATGGCTGGTATGTTCACCATTGATTACCACCCAGCTTATGTATTATTTGATTCAGGTGCATCACATTCATTCATGAGTATGGGGTTTGCATAAAGGCATAATATATCTACTGTGGCTATTCCTATTGCCTATAGAATCAGAACCCCGGGTGTGTAGTTGTGTGTTAAAACTCAGACGGACAAGTGAGACTGGTGCTAGCCACTCACTATTATCATCTCTAGTTCATGGTGCTACCTGGGCAAGGCATAGATGTAATTCTAGGAATGAACTGGTTGAGAAACTATGGGGTAGTATTGAACCTTAGGCAAAGAATTATTGAGTTGAAGCTTCCTTCTTCTGAGGATAGAATATCTCTCCTTATGTCTTCAGTCCCCACCCTGCCAGTTGTTGCTCATGCTGAAGCTTCTTTGGACTTTTCTTCTATTCCTATGGTCTATGAGTTTCTAGATGTCTTCTCTAAGGACCTACCTAGTGTAACACCTCGGGTGTTAGCCTTGCATAACTTGACTTGCATAACATGAGCATGAGCATCAAGCATTCATAAATCATCATTTACAATTGAAACATTTGATCGAAACATATGAAACATTGCTTGTTATCTCGTGTTTCTTAGAACATATGCATATGATCATGTGCAAATAAATGCTAGTGTGTAATGTTGGTCACTATAACACCTTAGCTACACTTAGATTAACAAAAAGGAACCTTGTTCATGAAGGCCACATTTCATGATCAAGCACTTAAGGGATATTTCATGTGTTGACCTGAATGGCTATATGAGTGACTACTACATGAAATGCTTTAATGACCTTGCAAATTGTTTAAACATGCTTAGGATATCATTAGGAACAACTTTGGTATTTAGTGCTAGGGCTAGTTTGGTCATTTAGTCAAGGTTTGAGTATGTATCATGATTTCAAAGTGACATGTTTGACTAAAGTTGAACTAGGTGTTAGGGACCTTGCATGGAGGAGTTCACTAAAGCAAAGTTGTAGTGTTTGGCATAAGGAACAACTTTGATTTTTGGGCCTTTGACTGATTCAGCACCTAACATGTGAGAATTTGGGTTTCAAAAATCAGAGAAATCACAAATTCTACACTTAGCAAATTCTTGCTAAGTCGTGAAACCCTGACAGCCTGACAAGCTGACCTTCAGGGCATTATAACTCGAGTTTGGGTGAGAATTAGAACTCGATCATTGAACAACAATTGTAACTGGTACTTAGGTCTACAAAGTTGGTTTAGTAACCAAGCACTAATTCATCACGTATTGGAAGTTAAGTCATCGCCAAAACCGGCTGTCAGGCGCCCCTTTCAGTTAACTGACGAAACTGAATCGCGAGCGTCAGTGGCCGACACCGGCAGAGTTCGCGCGCCGCGTGTCCCCGGTGACGGCCGCGCGTCGCCGTTGCCCTAACCGCACAGGCCACGCAGCGCCTGGGCGCGCCTTCATCATGCCAGCGTCCGCCCGAGTCGCCCCGCGCTCCCATTTCCCTTCTGGCGTCCCTTCTTCCCCGCTGCAGCAGCCGCCGAGCGCCCGCAGCTCCGCCGTCGCCATAGCCACGCGCAGCCCGCGCCTAGCCACTTCAGCACCACCACCAAGCTTCACCGTCTTCTCAGCGACCCACTGCTCCCTTCCGTGCTCACTGACCAAGCTTGGTAAGCCATTGCCGCGCGTTTAAGCTCGCCGGAGCTCCGCCGCAAGCCCCGTCACCGTGGCCGGAGCGCCCCAGTCCACCTCTCCATGCGTTAGCTAGTGCGTCGAGTGCGTCTTAGGTAGCTTATGCTCGTCCAAGCCTTAGATCGGGCCACCGAGGTCGTCACCGGCGTATTGCCGTGGTCCAGCTCCGCCGTTCCGCCATGGCCGCCGCCGATAGCTCTAGGGTCGGCAATAGGTCCGGTCCTGCGGTTCAGTAGGTTCGCCGAGTCGTATAGGTCATACCGTGATGACCTCACCGCCGGCGAAGCTCGCCGTCGACGAGCCGCAGCCGCGCAGTGCCCAGCAGCGCCGCTGCTCTGCTCCGTGTCACTGACGCGTGGGGTCCCCTGACCAGCGGGTCCCACCTGTCAGCGACAGCAGTAGTGAAGGCTAACCCATTTTGAATCCAGTTTTTGATTTGTTTTGTGAAATTTGTATCTTCAGTTTGGTAGCTCCAAAAATTGTGAAATAAATATGATTGTGTTGCTTAGGAAGTGTAGTATTTAGTAAAAATATGTTTTTGGCTTCCACAGTAGAAATTTCTGGAGATTTAAATAGGGATTTCAAAGGTGCTTTTGAATGCATTCAAATTTGTTTATTTTATATCAAGAGTTCCTGTGCTCCAAAAATTATGAAATTTTTGTGGTAGGCTATTCTTGTTATATATGAGCTTGGATAAAAATTTGAAGACCAGTGCATGTGTAGATCTATAGTTATAGATTTTTCTTTTATAAATAGTTAATCCTTGCATGAATTTTTATAAATTAATTATGAGTCCAAAATTAATGAAATTTGTTGGAGGTAATACTAGTACCATATGGATGTTAGGAAAAATAAGAAATCTGTTGCTTGACACTTTTCAATAGGATTTTCCATTTATGCTATTTCAAGCCTTGCTTCCTTATCATTTTTGTATAGGATGTTCTACTTAGTAAAATGACATGAAATTTTTATAGTAGTCCTTTGATAGCATTAGTAAGGCTCTGTAAATTTTTGAGAATTTATTAAGCACATCTGATATATATTTATTATTTAACCTAGATATCTAAATAAAATAATAAAGGCAATTTAATAAATAGTTTGGGCTTCACCATTATATTATCTTAACTATATTTGGTATGCTTCAACTGTTGGTAGGTTCTAGGTTGTCAAATTGTGAATGATTACATAAAGTAGAAGTAGTCTTACTTTATATTGCATGTTAAATCATTTCGGGACTGATTCTAGAGTGTAATGAGTTACATGTTGAAACAAGTGTAGACTGTAAAAATGGTTAATAACAAAGTTGTAGAGAATTTGATAAGCTTTCCAGAAAGTCCAGAATCACTGTTTTTGAATTTGTAGAACTCCAGTTATGAGTGAAACAAGTAGCTGCTGGTTATGGTGTAGTCGATGCATTGTAGAAATAGTTAAGTAGTAATCGAGAAGAGATATGCACATACTCAAACAACGCGATGCACTTGTTAATATTATGCATTCGTAATACTCATACCATACTCATGCATCTAGGATCGGAGGAAGAGATCACGTTGCTGGAATTCGAAGAAGCAGAGGAAGGGAACCCGCAGGAGGATCCGCAAGCCGCAGCTCCCGAAGGCGTGGAGCAGAACCCTGAAGAGCTTCCGGAGTGCCCTGACCATCGCCCTACTTCCTTTCTGCGAGGCAAGCCCCGGAGCATTATAAGTCTCCCAGTAATTTACAAATGTTTACTTACGTATTTATGATTGATGCATTAGGTTATAAGAGTTGAATGAAACCACTTGATGCATGTACCTTCCTTGTCCAGATATTACACCCTTAACCGGTATAGGTCCAGGATCGAATATATATGCTTAGCCATGCGTAGACCGGTAGAAGTCGGGTGATGTCCTGTCACCTGCGAGATATAGGTGGATACCGGAGCACGGTTGGCTATATCTGCTATCGTGGAACAGAACCATGAGGTAAAAGTAAATTGAGACCGGACGGGAGGTCGATAGGGAAGCAACAAGGCATGGAGGTCTTGGGTGTGGACTTATCCCCGTCTGTGTCGATTAAGGACCGTACCGTTGTTGGCGCTTCTGACAAGATTGAACGCATGCCTCTCACTTAGCTGGCCGGATAACTCGTTCCGACCGCGAAGCCGAGTAATTCAACTCAGGCCGGGAATCGTTCTGTTGTGCGCTCCTTCCGAGGAACGATCAGACTGAGCCCAAGGGCAGGTTTGGCCTGAGCATCCTGGCATCTGGTGTTCCAGATTGTGCGGCGCAGTACGAACCCGCGAAATGTGTACCGGAGTTGTACCAAAGGTGACCTAAGACTATCGTGGCTGGTAGATCTGGGTTTGTGATAGGAATAAATTCCCAGCTGGTTGAAATCGATTCGAATCGCCGTCTCTCCCGGATAGTGAGAAACTTGGCTAGTCCCAACATCGTAGCAACTATATTATGAAACATGATGGTTCAAATGAATATGGAATTATAATACCTGCTATGGTTACTATTGTATGATTCTAAATAATATACCACATGTTTGGCATAGGATAGTTGCTAATCTAGAAATGGATAGTTATAATTAACTTGATGAAAGAATCACAATTGTACAAAGGTTAATTGCCTTTTTCGCAAAATGTTGTCAAGTTACGTCCACTTATACAACCTTGCATAATCCTTGGAGTCATATTATTTCTGGTTCATGACGGGTAAGTCTAGCTGAGTACCTTCTCGTACTCAGGGTTTATTTTCCCATTGTTGCAGATGGCACTGTGTATCATGGTTATTGCAAGAGTTGCTTCTATCCCGCTGTGGATGAGGAGTAAGCCTTGGGCAGGCTTCCTTAGTAATTCCTATCTTTGCTTTTGTGGATCGTGATCTAGCTTGGCACTGTATCAAACTACGTTGGAAACTTATCTTCAAACTTATTTGCTTCCGCTTTAATTATCAAACTCGGTTTGTAATAACTTTCTATTCGTACTCTGATGATGAAAAGTATCTGTGAACTTTATGTAATATGTGGCATGTATGTTGAATCCTGTACGATCTTGGTTGTTGTAAATCGTTTATCGAGACCTGTCGTGGTACTCGACGGACTACCGGGTTTATATGGATTCAAGTATGACAGTGCGACTGCTTGCGGATTGCCATTGTACTTGTATTCTTATAAATTGGTCGGTTCTGCGACAGCTGGCATCAGAGCAAGATTTAACGTTAATTGTCACAAGTGTATTTAAAAACAAAAGTTTTTGTTTTCCAAAAACCCTTCTCTAGCAACTAATAGTTATTTAATAAGTATTTGAAATCTAAAGTGTGCCAATGATCACTTTCCTTATGCCCAAATTAAGGACTATTAGGTGGCTATTTAAGTACTAACATGGGGGTTTTTACTTCGTCGTCCGTACGGCGTGCTATAGTATGGATGCCATTCACTTGAGTGGTAATGTATGGATCAAATGCCTCTACGCCAAGGTAAGATGAGTGTATGACCGCAAGATGTGAGCGTGCGGTCGGGAAGAGTTAGCTTTGGTACGGCTATGTATATATGCTTGCATGTGTATATGGTACGTATTTAATTGTGGGTTAAATTCTTATCGGGTAGATTGATATGGAAGTATATGTATGGGTATACATATATGGAAGTATTTACAATTACATTCTGCATATTTCATTATGGGTTTAGGGCTGAAATGAAATTTTATGCAGGTACACTAACAACGAAACGTGTAGTTCGACTAGTTACGCTATTATGAGAGAACGTATGTATGCCACCGTGTCTACCGTTAGAAACAAATTTTTCCTAAGTTTGTAAGGACGTACGGCACGAGCATGCATCATGTTAAATTACCATTCACATAATTACATTGTTCCTCCCCTTATAAAGATTCTTACTCGGTTATGTAACTCTTATCCATTATGGCATTGTCTCACCAAGGGTACATGTTAATGGTACAGATGGCACGCACCAAGCAGACTGCTCGCAAGTCCACCGGAGGAAGAGCTCCTAGCTGTCAGCTTGTTCCACGTACCCATCAACGTCACACGTTCCTTGGAGAGTTTGGGATGCCTACACTTTTGTGGAGAGTGCTCAGTTATGTAGGTTATCCTGATGGAATGGAACCCCGCTACTTCTGGGCGAATGAGCGGTTGGGAGAAGGTCTCTTAGTTACTGTGGAGGCCGTTGTTCGTCCCCGAGGTGACGATTCTGAGTGGACAGGCTAGTGTTATGAGTCAACTGGTAGGACTGCTGAAGAAGCAGCTGGCAGGGCAGCCTTTGGGATCTTGAGGGATATCATGGATCGTTTTCCTCAAGAGCTGGCAGCCGCTTTGGTTGGAGTCTTTCCAAGAGGTAACCCATCCACTGACTCATGGCAGCAGGCAAGAGGAAGATCTTTGGAAATTGGTGCAGCAGAAGGGCAGAGCAGTGATAACCCTGCAATGAGCGCCATGTTCGCAGTGATGAGAGTGTTGGATGGAGTTGAAGGTAGCCTCAGACGAGTGTCTGGTGCTCTTGGTCATGCCCGCGAAGACCGACGTCAGCTTCAGAGGGAGCACGACATCGAGATTGAGAGGCTCACCGAAGAGATGACTCGGTTAACTCACCAACGAAATGCAGCCTGGTCCAGGGAAGATGTCCTGAGAGCTCGACAGTTTGAGCTGGAACAGCAGCTGGCCAATGCGGAAGAATACAATGATAATCTGCATGAAGAGGTTCATCTACTGCACAATCAGCTCCACCCTTATGTCCCACCGGGAGCCGCAGAAATGGATCTAGAAGGATACGAGGAAGGTGAAGAAGAAGAAGTGGCACCTGAAGAGGAAGTCGAACCTGAGGAAGGAAATGATTCTGCGTCTGACCTCGATAGTGATCATGATGAGGATTAGATCGCTTCGCCTTTAGTGGAAAGACTAATGTATCACCTCTATTTATGTAATGGACATGTAGTTTGAAGTTGGCATTAGTAACCAGACTATCATGTAATGTTAATCGCATGTTTGGACGAACGTCAATGCAATTCCAGTTCTTTGTCAGTAATCATGCTTTAAAATTGCATGCGTTATGAGCACGATAAGTGGTCAAATTGGTGATGTCATGTTGCGAGAAAGAATTATTATGCCTCTGTTTTTATTGTGATTTTGAGAATTTTCTCCAGTAATTTCAGTTTGGCATGAGTACCTAGTTCATCTGCAATCTCTTGGCATCAACCAATAATCACTTATTGTTGCAACTTCGCAGATGACGCGCACCCGTGCAGGAGCTAGTAGCAGCCAGGATGGCAACCATGATGACTTGCCACCCCCACCGCCACCGTCTGCTCAGGAATTCTTTACCCAGTTCCTAGGGAGCCAGAGGACAATGGAAGAAGCTTTGTGCCTTATCACGCAAAACACTGCTCGTGGCCACCCACAGCAACCAGGGGCCGAGCCAAATCAGCACAGTTCATTCAAGGAGTTTCTGGACACGAAGCCGCCCATCTTCAAGGTGGCTGAGGAACCACTGTAGGCCGATGAGTGGCTGAATACCATCGAGCAGAAATTTCGTCTGCTAAGGGTCACAGAGCACCTGAAAGCAGAATATGCTTCTCATCAATTGCAAGGACCAGCAGGAATCTGGTGGACGCACTTTCTGTCGTCTCTGCCTGCTAACACACGAGTTACATGGGATCAATTCAAACTGGCTTTTAGGGGACACCATATTCCCCCGGGCCTGATGCGCATGAAAGCAGCAGAATTTATGAGGCTCACTCAGGGAACCAAGTCACTCACAGAATATATGCACGCATTCAACAACTTGTCAAGATATGCTCCCAGTTTCGTGGATACAGAAGAGAAAAAGATTGAGAGTTTCAAGCGAGGGTTGGGTACCAAATTAATGAAGACTATGGCAAATTCTCGATGTGCCACGTACAATGAGTTTATTAGTGATGCCTTGACCCAAGAAAACCACAACAACATGCATGCAGTTGCTAAAGGTCGCAAGAGGGCCTATGAGGCCGGTGCATCCGGATCTTTCCAGTCAAAAGCGCCTATCACAGCTAGGCCACAATTCCGTCCACCTGCACCCAAGTTCAGGCCTCCACCACCAAAAGCTCAGAATAATAGGCCACAGAAACCCTTTCGTAAGGCGTTCACTATTGCCTTACCAAAAGGCAATGGCAATCAGGACAGCTCCACAGGATTCAGAAGTAATCAACCATGTTTCAACTGCAACCAACTGGGTCATTGGTCCAAGGAGTGCCCCCACCCCAAGAGGAATGGCAACCCAAATCAGAACAATCAGAGGCAGGTGAATGCCAGGGCACGTCAGGGACAAGTACATTATACCGCTGTGGAGGAAGTGCCCGCCGGAGAAGTTGTCACGGCTGGTATGTTTCTCGTCAAGAAGCATCCCGCTATTGTTTTATTTGATTCGGGAGCTTCTCATTCATTTATGAGTCAAGCATTTGCATCTAGACATGATCAAGAAATAATAGAAGTAAGTAAAGGGGGTTTTAACATAAGTTCAGTAGGGGAAACTGTTACTACCAAAAAGATAGTCAAAAATGTACTCATCTTGATACAAGGGAGGGAGTACACAACAGATTTGATAATATTGCCGGGGTTGTCGATAAGTGTAATCTTAGGCATGAATTGGATGAAGTATCATGGTGCTCTTATTGACACTAGCACCCGTACTATCATGTTGAGAGAACCCACGGGAGGGAAGGCTTTTCTAGTTCCACTCTCCCGCGATTTCGAACCCCAACATTTAGCCTGTGCTATCCAAGCCACCACCATATGTGATATTCCAGTGGTTTGTGAGTTTCCGGATGTATTTCCAGAGGAATTAACAGGTCTACCACCGGATAGGGACATGGAATTTAAGATCGAATTAGTGCCAGGTACCGCACCCATATCCAGAAGGCCATATAGAATGCCACCCAATGAGTTAGCAGAACTTAAGGTTCAATTACAAGATCTATTGGACAAAGGTCTTATCCAACCTAGCTCATCTCCGTGGGGATGTCCAGCATTGTTTGTGAAAAAGAAGGATAAGTCACTGAGGATGTGTGTAGATTACAGACCACTCAATGCTATGACCATCAAGAACAAATATCCGTTACCCCGCATCGACATTTTGTTCGATCAGCTAGCAAAGGCAAAAGTATTCTCCAAAATTGACTTAAGATCAGGTTACCATCAGATAAAGATTAGACCGGAGGATATACCTAAAACGGCTTTCTCTACTAGGTACGGCTTATACGAGTACTTGGTTATGTCTTTCGGACTAACAAATGCTCCAGCCTACTTTATGTACCTAATGAATTCGGTATTCATGCCCGAACTTGATAAGTTTGTAGTCGTGTTTATCGATGACATATTGATATATTCAGAAAATGAGTCAGATCATGAAGAGCATCTGAGGATTGTCCTATCCAGACTGAGGGAACATAAACTTTATGCCAAGTTTAGCAAATGTGAATTTTGGATGAGCAAAGTACCTTTCTTAGGTCACATTTTATCCAGAGATGGAATCTCAGTAGACCCATCAAAAGTACAAGAGGTCATGGATTGGAAAGCCCCAACTTCGGTGCATGAAGTTCGGAGTTTTCTAGGGTTAGCAGGATACTATCGTCGGTTTATTCCAGACTTCTCAAAGATAGCTAAGCCTATGACCAGACTACTTCAGAAAGATGAGAAATACAAGTGGACACCAGAATGTGAAACAGCTTTTCACACCCTCAGAACTTTGTTGACTACCGCACCAGTGCTAGCACAACCAGACATTGAAAAGCCTTTTGATGTATTTTGTGATGCATCAGGAATAGGTTTGGGATGTGTACTTATGCAAGAAGGGAGAGTAATTGCATATGCCTCTCGGCAACTGAGAAAACATGAAGTCAACTACCCTACACATGATTTAGAACTTGCAGCCGTTGTCCATGCATTGAAGATATGGAGACATTACTTGTTGGGCAATGTATGTCATATCTATACTGACCATAAAAGCCTCAAGTATATCTTTACCCAGCCAGAACTGAACATGAGACAACGTAGATGGTTGGAATTGATTAAGGACTATAATTTGGAAGTGCATTACCATCCGGGTAAAGCTAATGTAGTAGCCGATGCACTTAGTCGAAAGTCCCATTGCAACACTATGGAAGCACTATTGGAAGATGGATTCAACTTGCTACATCCTGCTGTACTACACAATATCACAATCAGTTGTTCGCTTGAGGGCAAAATCATAGAGCTACAGCAGACTGATGTAGGAATAAGTCACATCAAGAGAAAAATACAAGAGCAAGAAACAAAACATTTTAGATTGGACGAAAGAGGTGTATTATGGTTTGAGGACCGACTAGTGGTGCCAAAAGACCGTGAGCTAAGGAATCAAATTTTAGAAGAAGCTCACTCGTCCAAATTGTCTATCCACCCGGGTAGTAGTAAAATGTATCAAGATTTGAAAACCCGTTTTTGGTGGACTAAGATGAAGAAAGAGATCGCAGCCTATGTTGCTAGGTGTGATAACTGCAGTAGAGTGAAAGCCGTCCATATGAAAACCGCTGGATTACTTCAGCCACTGCCTATTCCAGGGTGGAAATGGGAGGAGATCAGAATGGACTTTATCACAGGCCTTCCAACAACACCACAAGGTCACGATTCAATCTGGGTCATTGTTGATCGTCTCACCAAGTCAGCACACTTCATACCCGTGAACACGCGGTATATAGTTGGGAAATACGCTGAAATATATGTTGCCCAGATCATGAGATTGCATGGAGTACCCAGGACCATAATCTCAGATAGAGGACCACAGTTCATAGCTCGTTTCTGGGAGCACTTACACCAAGCTTTGGGAACCAAGCTAATCAGAAGTTCAGCTTATCACCCGCAAACTTCAGGACAGATAGAGCGAGTGAACCAAATCCTAGAAGATTTACTTAGGGCTTGTGTTATATCTTCAAAAGGTTCATGGGAGAAATGGTTACCTTTAGCTGAATTCTCCTATAACAACAGTTATCAAGCGAGTATCAAAATGGCTCCATTTGAAGCCTTGTATGGCAGAAAGTGCAGAACTCCATTGAATTGGATTGAGCCCGGTGAAAGGAGATATTTTGGTATTGATTTTGTCAATGAAGCCGAAGAACAAGTACGTATCATCCAACAACACATGAAGGCAGCTCAATCAAGACAGAAGAGTTATGTCGATAGAAGAAGAAGACCACTAACTTTTGAAGTAGGTGACTATGTGTACTTGAGAGTATCACCCATGAAAGGTGTGAAGAGATTTGGGATGAAAAAGAAGCTTTCACCAAGATATGTAGGGCCATACAAAATTTTGGAACGAAAAGGAAATGTTGCGTACAAGCTACAACTACCACCAGAGATGAGTGCAATCTTTGATGTGTTCCATGTTTCGCAGCTAAAGAAATGTCTTCGAGTACCGGAAGAAGCTATTGCACCCACCAACGTGCCGCTTCAATCGGATTTGACCTATGAAGAAAAGCCAATTCGAGTATTAGAAGAGATGGAGAGAGTAACAAGGAGTAAGATTATTAAGTTTTATAAGGTGGTGTGGAACAATCACAGTGAATAAGATGCTACATGGGAAAGAGAAGATTATCTGCAAGAAGTTTATCCCGCCTTTTTCCAAGAATGGTAGGTCTTGCAAATCTCGGGATGAGATTTTTATAAGGGGGAGGGGCTGTAACACCTCGGGTGTTAGCCTTGCATAACTTGACTTGCATAACATGAGCATGAGCATCAAGCATTCATAAATCATCATTTACAATTGAAACATTTGATCGAAACATATGAAACATTGCTTGTTATCTCGTGTTTCTTAGAACATATGCATATGATCATGTGCAAATAAATGCTAGTGTGTAATGTTGGTCACTATAACACCTTAGCTACACTTAGATTAACAAAAAGGAACCTTGTTCATGAAGGCCACATTTCATGATCAAGCACTTAAGGGATATTTCATGTGTTGACCTGAATGGCTATATGAGTGACTACTACATGAAATGCTTTAATGACCTTGCAAATTGTTTAAACATGCTTAGGATATCATTAGGAACAACTTTGGTATTTAGTGCTAGGGCTAGTTTGGTCATTTAGTCAAGGTTTGAGTATGTATCATGATTTCAAAGTGACATGTTTGACTAAAGTTGAACTAGGTGTTAGGGACCTTGCATGGAGGAGTTCACTAAAGCAAAGTTGTAGTGTTTGGCATAAGGAACAACTTTGATTTTTGGGCCTTTGACTGATTCAGCTCCTAACATGTGAGAATTTGGGTTTCAAAAATCAGAGAAATCACAAATTCTACACTTAGCAAATTCTTGCTAAGTCGTGAAACCCTGACAGCCTGACAAGCTGACCTTCAGGGCATTATAACTCGAGTTCGGGTGAGAATTAGAACTCGATCATTGAACAACAATTGTAACTGGTACTTAGGTCTACAAAGTTGGTTTAGTAACCAAGCACTAATTCGTCACGTATTGGAAGTTAAGTCATCGCCAAAACCGGCTGTCAGGCGCCCCTTTCAGTTAACTGACGAAACTGAATCGCGAGCGTCAGTGGCCGACACCGGCAGAGTTCGCGCGCCGCGTGTCCCCGGCGACGGCCGCGCGTCGCCGTTGCCCTGACCGCGCAGGCCACGCAGCGCCTGGGCGCACCTTCATCACGCCAGCGTCCGCCCGAGTCGCCCCGCGCTCCCATTTCCCTTCTGGCGTCCCTTCTTCCCCGCTGCAGCAGCCGCCGAGCGCCCGCAGCTCCGCCGTCGCCATAGCCGCGCGCAGCCCGCGCCTAGCCACTTCAGCACCACCACCAAGCTTCAACGTCTTCTCAGCGACCCACTGCTCCCTTCCGTGCTCACTGACCAAGCTTGGTAAGCCATTGCCGCGCGTTTAAGCTCGCCGGAGCTCCGCCGCAAGCCCCGTCACCGTGGCCGGAGCGCCCCAGTCCACCTCTCCATGCGTTAGCTAGTGCGTCGAGTGCGTCTTAGGTAGCTTATGCTCGTCCAAGCCTTAGATCGGGCCACCGAGGTCGTCACCGGCGTATTGCCGTGGTCCAGCTCCGCCGTTCCGCCATGGCCACCGCCGATAGCTCTAGGGTCGGCAATAGGTCCGGTCCTGCGGTTCAGTAGGTTCGCCGAGTCGTATAGGTCATACTGTGATGACCTCACCACCGGTGAAGCTCGCCGTCGACGAGCCGCAGCCGCGCAGTGCCCAGCAGCGCCGCTGCTCTGCTCTGTGTCACTGACGCGTGGGGTCCCCTGACCAGCGGGTCCCACCTGTCAGCGACAGCAGTAGTGAAGGCTAACCCATTTTGAATCCAGTTTTTGATTTGTTTTGTGAAATTTGTATCTTCAGTTTGGTAGCTCCAAAAATTGTGAAATAAATATGATTGTGTTGCTTAGGAAGTGTAGTGTTTAGTAAAAATATGTTTTTGGCTTCCACAGTAGAAATTTCTGGAGATTTAAATAGGGATTTCAAAGGTGCTTTTGAATGCATTCAAATTTGTTTATTTTATATCAAGAGTTCCTGTGCTCCAAAAATTATGAAATTTTTGTGGTAGGCTATTCTTGTTATATATGAGCTTGGATAAAAATTTGAAGACCAGTGCATGTGTAGATCTATAGTTATAGATTTTTCTTTTATAAATAGTTAATCCTTGCATGAATTTTTATAAATTAATTATGAGTCCAAAATTAATGAAATTTGTTGGAGGTAATACTAGTACCATATGGATGTTAGGAAAAATAAGAAATCTGTTGCTTGACACTTTTCAATAGGATTTTCCATTTATGCTATTTCAAGCCTTGCTTCCTTATCATTTTTGTATAGGATGTTCTACTTAGTAAAATGACATGAAATTTTTATAGTAGTCCTTTGATAGCATTAGTAAGGCTCTGTAAATTTTTGAGAATTTATTAAGTACATCTGATATATATTTATTATTTAACCTAGATATTAAATAAAATAATAAAGACAATTTAATAAATAGTTTGGGCTTCACCATTATATTATCTTAACTATATTTGGTATGCTTCAACTGTTGGTAGGTTCTAGGTTGTCAAATTGTGAATGATTACATAAAGTAGAAGTAGTCTTACTTTATATTGCATGTTAAATCATTTCGGGACTGATTCTAGAGTGTAATGAGTTACATGTTGAAACAAGTGTAGACTGTAAAAATGGTTAATAACAAAGTTGTAGAGAATTTGATAAGCTTTCCAGAAAGTCCAGAATCACTGTTTTTGAATTTGTAGAACTCCAGTTATGAGTGAAACAAGTAGCTGCTGGTTATGGTGTAGTCGATGCATTGTAGAAATAGTTAAGTAGTAATCGAGAAGAGATATGCACATACTCAAACAACGCGATGCACTTGTTAATATTATGCATTCGTAATAATCATACCATACTCATGCATCTAGGATCGGAGGAAGAGATCACGTTGCTGGAATTCGAAGAAGCAGAGGAAGGGAACCCGCAGGAGGATCCGCAAGCCGCAGCTCCCGAAGGCATGGAGCAGAACCCTGAAGAGCTTCCGGAGTGCCCTGACCATCGCCCTACTTCCTTTCTGTGAGGCAAGCCCTAGAGCATTATAAGTCTCCCAGTAATTTACAAATGTTTACTTACGTATTTATGATTGATGCATTAGGTTATAAGAGTTGAATGAAACCACTTGATGCATGTACCTTCCTTGTCCAGATATTAGACCTTTAACCGGTATAGGTCCAGGATTGAATATATATGCTTAGCCATGCGTAGATCGGTAGAAGTCGGGTGATGTCCTGTCACCTGCGAGATATAGGTGGATACCGGAGCACGGTTGGCTATATCTGCTATCGTGGAACAGAACCATGAGGTAAAAGTAAATTGAGACCGGACGGGAGGTCGATAGGGAAGCAACAAGGCATGGAGGTCTTGGGTGTGGACTTATCCCCGTCTGTGTCGATTAAGGACCGTACCGTTGTTGGCGCTTCTGATAAGATTGAACGCATGCCTCTCACTTAGCTGGACGGATAACTCGTTCCGACCGCGAAGCCGAGTAATTCAACTCAGGCCGGGAATCGTTCTATTGTGCGCTCCTTCCGGGGAACGATCAGACTGAGCCCAAGGGCAGGTTTGGCCTGAGCATCCTGGCATCTGGTGTTCCAGATTGTGCGGCGCAGTACGAACCCACGAAATGTGTACCGGAGTTGTACCAAAGGTGACCTAAGACTATCATGGCTGGTAGATCTGGGTTTGTGTTAGGAATAAATTCCCAGCTGGTTGAAATCGATTCGAATCGCCGTCTCTCCCGGATAGTGAGAAACTTGGCTAGTCCCAACATCGTAGCAACTATATTATGAAACATGATGGTTCAAATGAATATGGAATTACAATACCTGCTATGGTTACTATTGTATGATTCTAAATAATATACCACATGTTTGGCATAGGATAGTTGCTAATCTAGAAATGGATAGTTATAATTAACTTGATGAAAGAATCACAATTGTACAAAGGTTAATTGCCTTTTTCGCAAAATGTTGTCAAGTTACGTCCACTTATACAGCCTTGCATAATCCTTGGAGTCATATTATTTCTGGTTCATGACGGGTAAGTCTAGCTGAGTACCTTCTCGTACTCAGGGTTTATTTTCCCATTGTTGCAGATGGCACTGTGTATCATGGTTATTGCAAGAGTTGCTTCTATCCCGCTGTGGATGAGGAGTAAGCCTTGGGCAGGCTTCCTTAGTAATTCCTATCTTTGCTTTTGTGGATCGTGATCTGGCTTGGCACTGTATCAAACTACGTTGGAAACTTATCTTCAAACTTATTTGCTTCTGCTTTAATTATCAAACTCGGTTTGTAATAACTTTCTATTCGTACTCTGATGATGAAAAGTATCTGTGAACTTTATGTAATATGTGGCATGTATGTTGAATCCTGTATGATCTTGGTTGTTGTAAATCATTTATCGAGACCCGTCATGGTACTCGACGGACTACCGGGTTTATATGGATTCAAGTATGACAGTGCGACTGCTTGCGGATTGCCATTGTACTTGTATTCTTATAAATTGGTCGGTTCTGCGACACCTAGGTTACCACCGCACCAGGATGTGGAATTTGCCATTGAGTTAGAACCTGGTACTGCTCCTATTTCGTGGCGTCCTTACCATGTGGCTCTAAAGAAATTGGCTGAGATGAAGTAATAGTGAGAGGAATTATTGGAGAAGGGATTCATCCATGCAAGTTCTTCACCATGGGGTTGTCCAGCTATTTTTGTGAAGAAGAAGGACGACACTCTTCGAATGTGTGTGGATTATCGCCCTCTCAATGCGGTAACCATTAAGAACAATTATCCTTTACCTCGTATTGATACTTTGTTCGATCAGTTGGCTGGTGCCAAGGTGTTTTCAAAGATTGATCTTCGTTCTAGGTATCACCAAATTAAGATCCGGCCACAAGATATACTAAAGATAGCTTTCTCTACTAGGTATGGGCTCTATGAATACCTAGTCATGTCTTTTGGTCTCACCAATGCTCCTGCATTCTTCATGTATCTCATGAATTCAGTCTTCATGCTAGAGTTAGAAAAGTTTGTAGTGGTGTTCATTGATGACATATTGATATATTCTAAGAACAATGAAGAGCATGCACAACATCTTCACATAATCCTGATTTGATTGCAGGAACACAAGTTGTATTTTAAATTTAGCAAGTGCAAGTTTTGGTTGGATCAAGTATAGTTCTTGGGACATGTCCTGACACCTGAAGGCATCTCTATGGATCCTGGCAAGGTGCAAGATGTGTTAAATTGGAAATATCCAAAGTTAGTGCATCAGATTCGTTAGTTCCTTGGTCTTATTGGTTATTATTGGTGCTTCATCCCTGAGTTTTATAAAGTAGTTCAACCAATGACCAAGTTGCTCTAGAGGGATGTCAAGTTTGTATGGAGTCTGGCTTGTGAAGAAGCTTTCTAAGCCCTGAAGAAGTTTCTTACCTCTGCTCCTGTTCTTGCCCAACCAGATATTGATATGCCATTTGATGTGTATTGTTATGCCTCTAGGACTAGACTGGGATGTGTGCTTATGCAAGACGGATGTGTGATCGCTTATGCTTCACGTCACCTGAAAAAGCATGAGTTGAATTATCCCACCCATGATTTAGAGCTGGCTGCAGTTGTGCACGCTCTAAAAATTTGGAGACATTATCTGTTGGGAAATAAAGTGCATATCTACATGGATCACAAGAGTCTCAAATATATTTTCACTCAATCCGAGCTGAACATGAGACAACGAAGGTGGCTTGAGTTAATCAAAGATTATAACTTAGAAGTTCATTATCACCCTAGAAAAGCTAATGTGGTAGCTGGTGCCTTAAGTCAGAAGTCGCATCAAGTTAAAGAAGAATCTTTGTCTCTCAACCATTATGAGGTGTTAGCCCATATTGCTTTAGTCTCAGATCTACTTGAGCAAATTATTATAGAGCAAAGGCAAGATGCTTCAAGAATTCCGCATATCAAGAAGCTAATCGCCGAAGGGCGTGGTCCTCATTTTAGTATTGATGATCAAGGTGTGGTGAAGTTCAAGAACCGATTGGTGGTTCCCTCAAGTGATGAGCTTAGGAAAAAAATTTGGATAAAGCACACAACTCCAAATTATCCATTCATCTGGGAAGTAACAAGATGTATCATGATTTGTGTCACTTGTATTGGTGGCCAAATATGAAATAGGATATTACCAAATACATCTCAGAATGTGACATTTGTGGAAGGGTTAAGGTGGACCATATGCGTACGCCTGGATTTCTATAGCCCTTGCCTATCCTTGTTTGGAAATGGGAGGATATTTCCATGGACTTTGTTGTGGGTTTGCCCTACACGGCAAAGGGGCATTACTCTATTTGGCTCATTGCGGATCACCTTACCAAGTCCGCTCATTTTCTCCCAGTGGATACAAGGTATTCAGCCAAGAAGTATGCCAAATTGTATTTTGATTAAGTTGTGACCCTACATGGAGTTTCTCTTACCATTGTTTCCGATAGAGGGTCAGTCCTTGTCTCTCATTTCTAGGAGCAACTCCAGAAATGTCTTGAAACTCGTCTCCTCAGAAGTTTAGCTTATCACCCGCAAACTGATGGTTAGACAGAAAGGGTCGATCAAGTAGTTGAAGACATGTTGAGAGCTTATGCCATTTCTTATCTAGAAAAGTGGGATGAATGCTTGACTTTAGCTGAGTTTTCCTATAACAATAGCTATCAAGAGAGCATTCGAATGCCACCTTTTGAGGCTTTGTATGGGAAGAAATGTAGGACACCTCTTAACTAGGTGGAAGTGGGTGATCGTGGTTACTTTGGACCTAATTTTATCAAAGAAGCAAGAGAACAGGTCAGTGTTATTCAGAGTCATTTGAAAGCGGCTCAGAACCATCAGAAAGCTTATGCGGACAAGAGGAGAAGACCTTTGTAGTTTGAAGTTGGTGACCATGTGTACCTAAAGGTATCCCTGATGAGAGGTGTGCATCAGTTTGGAGTTCGTGGAAAGTTAGCTCCTCATTATGTTGGACCTTATAAAATTTTGGAGTGGTGTGGTTCTGTTGCTTATCGTCTCCAACTCTCGGATATTTTATCAGCCGTCCATAATGTCTTCCATGTCTCCCAGTTAAAGAAGTGTCTGTGGGTTCTTGATGAAGTGGTAGAAATTGAAGGACTCCCTCTCCAACCTGATCTTTCTTATATTGAGCATCCCGTCAAAATCTTGGATGAAAAAGAAAGAGTGACTAGGAACAAAGTGGTAAATTTCTATAAAGTCTAGTGGCAAAATCATTCAAGGGACGAAGCAACTTGGGAATAGGAGAGTTATATTCTATAACATTATCCCCATCTTCTCCACGAAGTATCAAGGTAATGGTTTAAGTTAAAAGTTACTTCTTATCCCTTTTCCCACACTAGGCACTCACATGAAATCTCGGGATGAGATTTTGTTTAAAGGGGGAGAGCTGTAACACCCTCGGTGTTACACCCTAAATAGACCACTAAACCATGTCATGAGCATCATGTTTATGTGATAAAGCATGTGATAAAGTGTGTAGATCAATTTCTTATAACCTAAAATGACTAATAAAAATGTAAAATGAAAGTTGATTCAATAGCTCATGTATATCAAGTAGGGTTGAAAACCATTTTTTATTAATCAAAAGCATTATAGAACATGTGTGTGACACTTAAATAAAGTTTGGAGTATGGACTTTGTAGATGACAATGAAATCCTTGCTGTTGAAAAATAACTTCGCTAGCTAATGCTTCTAATGGCCTAGAAATGCAACTTGGAATCAAGTTCAACTCAAAGACTTAGAATATTTTCAAGTTTATAGACAACAACACAATGCCATGTTTGGCAATTTATTTTGTGAAATCGAGTTAAGGGATGGTGCCATCTTTTAGCTCGGGTTGGTAGCCTCACATGCCATCTTGAGCATGGTAAAGATGGTTTAGGTCCAGAAGCAACCGTTTAGTTGTTATAGGCGCTTTAAAATTCATGCAAGACGTGATTTCAGGCTAGTTCTCTGGGTGAGCGTGGTCACCACGTCTCAGGGGCACGACGTCGCCACGCCGGCTCGCTCTATGTGTGCACGCGCGTTGCCGCGCGTGGCCAACTATGACTACCCTGTGTTGGGCACCATTGGCTCTGCCGCGTTGAGCCGCCGCCGCTGCTCGCACAGCCGAGCGGCATGGCCGCCTGCCTTGCCACGCTGCCACCCTACCGATCCACCTGATGTTGTGATGTAACTATTGCAAGTGTCGTCGCCTCATCGTCATGTTTGTGCCTCCCTCTGCACCCCTACCCCACTGCTGGCCTGGTTTGGTGCTCGCCGCTGCCGTGCGCACGTGGTGGAGCTCACTGTCGCCTTGGCATTTATGGCACTATGGCCACGTGAGCCATGCCGATCAATCATGCCGATCACATCCTGCCAAGGCAAGGCCGTGCTGAGCCCACCTGCCAGCCCCGTCTCCCTCTTTCTCTCTACTGACCATCATCGAGTCACGCCACTAAATTACCCAGCGATCGATCACCTCCATTCAATTCATCGCATACACGTCTTCACCATCATGTCCTCTCCTGATGCTCACTCGCTAGCCAGTTAGGTCCTTAGATGCTCTGGTTCACTGGGGCAGTCGCGCTACCATCGTGGATGGCTGCGCGCCGTCGTAGCTAACTCCAGCGTGTCCCGCTGCCCTGTGTTGCTGCTCGGCTTAGGCGGTGGGACCATAGTTGAATGTCGGCCTGATCGACAAGATAGTGTGGGTCTCTGGTGGCCGGCATGGAGACCCCATGCCACCGCTCGCCGTGCCGCCGAGCATGGGTTAGCCGGGGTTATGCGTAGGGGAATTCCAGGGAAGCCGGGGGTTAAGTGAGAAGGTCTGCGAGAGGAAAAAATAGTGTTAGTACTTAGTTGGAAATTGGGAGGAGTTTGAGGAATTAGAAATGGTTTTCTAATTTAATTTATGAGCTGATCTTTGTAATTTATATAAAATCATGTAGGTGTCCAAAAATTGTGAAACAACTTTTGGTAGGTTCCTAAAATTGTGATCTATCTGTTGGTGTATTTAGTTCATACTTATATGTGTTGATATTAGGAGTTATTAAATCGTTTGAGAATGCTTAATAATATTAAGTTAATTATTGTAGGAATTTTTGTGGTAAATTGGTGATAGCTTTAGTCCTAAAATTTTTATGGTAGCTTCATTGTGTTATTACGTGCTTAGTGTAATTTTTATAGCCTTAGAATGGACTAAGCATTAGGATAGTTAAATGCTCTTTGTTTCAATATACATTAAATCACTAGTAGAAATAATGATATATCCTTAATTTGCCAAGCTAAGGGTTTGTTAGTTGAACCCAACACTTTGCTTGATGAAGATGATAGTTAGCTTAATATCTTACTCATTAGAGCTAGCTCAGTAGCTTGGTGTGTGTATTCTTATTTTAAGAGTTGTTGTTGCTTAAATGCTAAATGGTTGCATCATCATCACATGCATGTAGAGAACAAGTTGGTGGAGATAGTGATCACAGATGATTGCAAGTTCGAGATCATCGAGGAATACGAGGAGGAGGTCCTCATGAGGGAGGAGGTCCCGAAGCCACCACCGACTGACTCGGCTGACACCGCGCCTGCCCAAGGCAATCCCTGGTGCATAACCCTTATTTTTGATAATCACTATATGTATATATGTGATGTGCATTTACGTTAAAGGAATTTTATGGAAACCACATGCATAGATATATCTGTCCTATGAGTCTTACTAGTGCAGGTTTGAGTAGCTATTATGCTTAGGTTTCCGGTAGCGTGAGTAACCTGCCGTTACTCACAATAGGTGATTATTATAATTACACTCATGATAAAAATGATGAAAGGAAAATGGAGACTGGGCAGGGATATGGTATGGGTATTGGTGGGTGTAACGAGTTGTGTCCCACGGCCACAAGGCTTAGCTTGGTTACACTATTTTGCATGTCCGTGTCGATTGGGGACCGTCCGTTGCTGTGGATGGTAGTTAGGTCACAGACTTATTATCCGAGCACATACTTGCTTATGGGAGTGGGAAGACTCGTTACGCTCTTGTCATGTGTTATGACTCTTTCTGGACCAATTGATTAGAAGCATGGAAAGCTAGGCGTCTAAGCACCATATTGAGACCAGGTCTCAAGTGTGGGGGTTTGGAGTCCAAGTTTGAACGGGGACTTGGACCCTGTGACAGGAGTGTAATGAGTTGGTCTTGTTTGTGCCTGGGGTACAAACAAGGTGTGTGTTTCGGGGTACCCAGCTAGGATACATTAGTTCATGAATCGCCATTTCCGTGATATGGCACGACTTGGCTATGGTCTAGCACCGTAGTAAGCAACTGGAATATGAAAGATGGTAAATTGGTTCTGATTGCTCAACCCTTGCTTGAAAGAAGAATAGGTGCTTACCTAGAATGGTTAGCTAATGAAGTAATCATGACTGCTAATTAAACTTGATCTTAAGGTCATACTTCTAGTAATGCTTTTCGTAAACTAAAAGAAAACATCAAACCCATATTGCCTATCATATCCTTGAGAGTCGGGAAACTATTCCCACTAGTCGAGTAAGTCTTGCGAGTACATTGTGTACTCAGGGTTTATTTTACCCTGTTGCAGATGCAGCTTGAGAAGTAGCTCTTATGTGGACGATTCTTCTGGTGGCCACAGACGGATCCTTGTATCGTTTCCGCTAGATGTTTATTTTCATTCCGTTGTTTAATTGTCGTACTCTGAACCCTGGTATTGTAATAAATAATTTCAAAGAACTCTTGTTGTATGAAATAGACTAAGTATTGTAAGCTCGTACTCATTATTGGATTCTGAAGGTAAAACTTGGATTGATTCGAGTTCTCCCGTGGGCTGTGCTCGACGGAACTGTCCGATGTAGCTAACTTTCGGGGTGATTATTGTCTAGTGGAAGACAAGTGCCTCCGAAAGCGTATTATTTTGGACAGTTCTGCCTCATATACCAGTAGGAAACATGTCCAGAGCACAATCTCCAAGTTACCCATGTCAAAAATAGATCCAAAATTGATTTGGAAATAAATCGGACTAGGAATAGGCAAGAAAACAGCCTGACCGGTTTTCTCGGGCCAGGCACTTTGGCTAGCCGACAGTACAGGGAAACCGGCCTAGCCCTAGCCGGTTTGGGGAGGGCAAACCCAATTTTGTCCTTTCTTTGTTTGTGCTTTGATTTTCATCGTACCAAATATTGTTTTTATATCTCAATAATGCTAGGAACTTATTAGTAGTGCCGAATTTCTATGTATACACATTTTTTGGTCATCAACATTAGGATTGTTGGTTCTTGGTTGTATAATTTTCTCAACGTATTGCACAAACATGAACATCAGCATCATGATTTCTAGAGGAATAGTGCGATCTAATCGGTTTGGTAAAATTTTGGTGTCCTCTATCAGCCCCTCACCTTGCATGCAAGAGATAATTTTGATTCACTTCTCTAGTTGGTTGCCGTATGACATCAAGCAACAGGCCAAGGTTAGATCAGCATTAACATTGGTGTGATCCATGCCTCCACCAAAAAAGAGGAAACCTATAGATTTTTTTAGATAATGGTAGATTAAACAACCGGCTTCTTCCTTCAAGAAGGAATCAGGCCACGAGTTCAATACAGAAGAACATCAACACACCAGCTGACCAAAACATCGATGGTAGCACAAAGCCAGTTGTCGGTGTAGAAAGTGACCAACTAGTGAATATTTGTAGTTTTGCCATACGTTGTGATCGGAGGTGGCCTAGCACTCAATGACACAGGATTTATACTGGTTCAGGCAATGTGCCCTATGTCCAGTTTGGGTCGGTTAGTGACTTTATTCCTGAGCTCAGGTGCTCGAAGTTTGCTGTGGGGTTACAAATGAGAAGGAGGAAGAAGGAGTGTACAGGAGGTCCGACCAGCTCTGGTCAGAAGGGCTGGGAGTGACGGGAGATGCGCTATGAGTAAGTGTTCAAGTGTGTGCTTGGAGTCCGAACCCGGCGGTTTTGTGGTCGTGAGCTAGTGAACTTGATCGGTGCTTGTTATCTTCAAGAAGGGCACTCTCTTTGTTGGAGGGGGCGCTTCCCCTTTTATAGATAAAGGGGATGGCTTTACAAGTGAGAGGGTGAGGGTACATATGCTACTGAGCCTTGTTGCCCACGCCTACCGAGCCTTGTTGCCCACACCAGTGGGTACAAGATAATGGTAGGCGCCTACAACACTATTGATGTCACTATAGGTCTGATGCATGCGGGAGGTCGTGCTGCCTTTTTTAGGGATGGTAGACGTCGGTACCTACAAATATTGTTTGATGCCTAGAGGCATGTGAGGAGTCTCGCTATGTTCACCCGGTACGGTAAATCTTGGCGCCCATACCGCCATCGATGCCCAGAGGCACATGGGGGGCCTTACAGTATGGGAGTTTTAGCGGCCCCTACAATACTGTAGAGGGAGATGTCGGTGCCTACAATACTATTTGTGTCAGGGTGGCTACAGAGTACTGTTTCGTGCAGGGTATGGTCCCTAGTACAGTGGTTTTGACTTGTGAGCCTTGCCTTGCTTTTCTCCGCACGTCTTCTGGTTCCCACCAAGCGAGCGTCCCCGGTCAGATGGCTCCAGTCGACTCTGAGTGTGTCGATCGAAGAAGAGCGGTGAGCAGGGTTCTTGCGAACCCGGGTCAGAGACGCAGGGTTAGAGTCAGAAGTAGTGTTTTGGGCCAAGCCTTCTGATCGGAGAGGCCATCCGGAGGCGGCTGGAGTCGAAGCGAACGCTCTGGTCGGAGAGGTAGGCCGAAGTAGCCGACGAGTGGGCGCTGTTCCTCCTCGGTCAGACCTTCCGGTCGGTGACTGGGCCGCCCTTCTGGCTTGTCGTTTTAGACTCTTGAGCCGAGCCTTGGCATGGAAGCCAGTCCCCAAGGGACCCCAGGTTTTATGAACCTGACAGGAGCCCCCGAGCCCCAGGGTGATTCGGGTAAAATCGTCCAAGGGAGTTTTGTCTTGCCGGCGGGTGAGCGCGAGCGCACCCACGGGTGTAGCCCCCGAGCCCCCGGGTGGTTCGGGTAGAACCGTCTAGGGGGTTTCCTATGTTGTTAGTGGGGGAGTTTTTTCATTTGAGACGGAGTTTTGTCGACCAAGGCGTCGTTTGTGCAGCCGAGGCGGTTTTTTAGTCGTTTTGAGAGATTGGGTGAGATGGAGCTCATGGATCCTAGCGTCGGTGCACGCCATGGATCGAGTGAGGGAGTCAGTCAAGGGTTTTGGATGAGATAGTGCTTCATTGATCCTGGCATTGATGCGCACCATGGGATCGGGTGAGGCAGTTAGTTTTGGACGAGACAGAGCTCACTGATCCTGACGTCGATGCACGCCGTGGGATCAGGTGAGGTAGTTAGATTTGGATGAGACTGAGCTCACTGATCCTGGTGTCGATGCGCGCCGTGGGATCGGGTGAGGCAGTTAGTTTTGGACAAGACAGAGCTCACTGATCCTGGCATCGATGCGCACCGTGGGATCGGGTGAGGCAGTTAGTTTTGGACGAGACAGGGCTCACTAATCCTAGCATTGATGCGCGCCGTGGGATCAGGTGAGGCAGTTTGTTTTGGATGAGACATGGCTCATTGATCCTGGCGTCGATGCACACCGTGGGATTGGGTGAGGCGGTTAGTTTTGGATGAGACAGGGCTCACTGATCCTGGTGTCGATGCGCACCATGGGATCGAGTGAGAGAGTCAGTCAAGAGATTTGGATGAGATCGGGCTCACTGATCCTGGTGTCGATGTGCACTGTGGGATCGGGTGAGGCAGTTAGTTTTGGATGAGACAGTGCTCACTGATCCTAGCATCGATGCGCGCCGTGGGATCGAGCGAGGGAGTCAGTCTTGGATGAGATAGAGCTCACTGATCCTGGCGTCGATGCACGTCATGGGATCGGGTGAGTCGGAGTCGTGGGACGAGTTCGGGGTCGTAGACCCGGGTTTTTGGAGCACAGTGGGTAGCGTAGCCGGATGGGGCGAGATCAGGGTCACAAACCCAGGTTTTTTGGAGCGCAGTTGGAAGCATAGCCGGATGGGGCGAGATCAGGGCCGTAAACCCAGGTTTTTTGGAGCGTAGTCAGAAGCGTAGCTGGATGGGGCAAGATTGGGGTCGCAAACCTAGGTTTTTGGAGCGTAGTCAGAAGGGGCGAGTTTGGGGTCGTAGTCCTCGGCTTTTTGTCTTGAGCCCCCGAGCCCTATTGGGCCTTAGTAGGGGTCGGTGTGAGTTGTGTGCGTTACCCCATCCTCGGTTCCTCACAACCAAAGGGGCTGAGTTTTGTCGCTTGTCCCGATCTCTCAAGCTCGAGTGATGCGCTCGGTGAGTTCGCTAATGGGTGTGATCGAGTGGAATCTGGGTCCATCGTTCATGATGGGGTCGGCATAGCCCTCTTGTGACATTCCACTACTCCTTTACCTGCAACCTGGCAGATGCCTAGGTCATTCCGGAGATCGACCCGGGTGGCCTAACGGCCTCCCCTCGATGGAGATTCTGTGGGTTTGGCGAGAAGTTCAAGATCGAATGAGAAGGTTGAGATGACTCGGTCTACCAGACCGAGCAAGGGCCGCACGGGGCTCCTCTACATTTTTCTCCCCTGGCTCTATTGGTTGCTCATGTTGAATGAGGCAACCGCTGCTTCGTGATGCAACACGGAACGTTGTGATGCATTTCGCTGCACGTGCGATGCTTAGTTCTCGAGCCCCCGGGCGGTTCAGGGCCCGAATCGTCCGGGAGGTTCGAGCGTATGGAATGAATGCACGTATGGATGTATGAAATGATTGTAAGGAAATAGAGGGGGTTGGTAGTGCTCACCTTGGCTTGAGTGACGGGATTGAGAGAGCTTCAGTCAGAAATGTCTGACCAGGATCCGCGCTCGTCATTCGTGGGTGAGCCCCTATGTGAACAGTTTTTGTATTAATGAACACATGCTCACCTTGATGGCTTGAGTGACGGGGTTCGGAGAGCTTTAGTCAGAAATGTTCAACCGGGACCCGCGCTCGTCGTTCGTGGGTGAGCCCCTGTGTGAACAGTTTTAGTATTAATGAACACATCAGTCCTGTTCTCTATGGCAGAATCACTATCCATTCCTTGTTTTTATCCTGGCGTAGCTATTGTTTTTGTCCTTTCTTTTTTGCACCTGCCCGTTAGTTCTATAGGTTGCAGCTTTTTTAAGAGCCTGGGCATGGCTCGCAGGGCTTGGCTACTCATAGCCATAGGTCGTGGAGGGGTGCATTCGGTTAGGAGTGAGAACAAAGTTACATAGGATAGTTAAAGGAAAGGAAATGTGGTTCCATTCGAGGATAAATTTGTTTACCACGTGACAATAAAAACAGAGGTAATATTCGGTATTATGAGGTAATATTTGGTATTATGCCCTTATGTAGCCGCCGAGCGACCTAGGCTGAAACTGTTCAGGCCGGGGTGCTTTTCAGGAGTAAGTGTTGACTAAAAAAGCGGTAATACCAAATTTTAGGCGAAAAAACGACGTAGCTGTTCGATGTTCCAAGTGTTGGTGAGAGCGTTGCCATTGTCGTCCTCCAGTCGGTAGGTGCCCGGTCGGATTACTTCAGTCACCGTATACGGTCCTTCCCATGGCGGAGAGAGTTTGTGTTTTTCCTTTGTTGATTGGGTCCTTCGGAGTACGAGGTCACCAACTTCGAGGATTCTCCCCCTAATCTTTCTTTCGAGGTACCTGTGGAGAGTTTGCTGATAGCGAGCAGAGCGGATGATGGTCGTCTCACGGGCTTCCTCAAGCAGGTCGACTACGTCTTGCTGAGCCTCCATGGTTCGGTCGCGGTCGAAAGCCTTCACTCTTGGGGCGCCGTGGTCGAGGTCAGAGGGCAGCACTGCCTCAGCTCCGTAAGCCAGGAAGAAAGGCGTGAACCCTATGGATCGGTTCGAGGTCGTTCTTAGGCTCTGGAGGATTGCTGGGACCTCTGCCACCCATCTTCCGATGTATTTGTTGAGTCTGTCGAAGATGCGTGACTTGAGTCCTTGGAGGACCATGCCATTGGCGCGCTCGACCTAACCATTGGTTCGTGGATGTCCGATCGAGGCCCAGTCGATCCTAATACTGTATCCATCACTGAAGTCTAGGAACTTCTTTCTAGTGAAGTTGGTTCCGTGGTCAGTGATGATATAGTTAGGAACGCCAAACCGATAGATAATGTCGAGCAAGAATTTGACTGCCTCTTCCAAGCGGATGATTGTGATGGGCTTGGCCTCTATCCACTTGGTGAATTTGTCGACTGCTACGAGTAGGTGAGTGAAACCACCTAGGCCCTTTTTGAGGGGTCCCACCATGTCGAGGCCCTAGACCATGAATGGCCAGGTGATGGGGATGGTTTGGAGTTCCTGTGCTAGCAGATGTGTTTGCCGAGCGTAGAACTGGCATCCTTCACATCTGTGAACAACCTCTCTGCATCTCATAGCGCGGTGGGCCAGAAAAAACCTTGACGAAAGGCTTTTCCGACCAGTGACCTTGGGGCCACGTGATGTCCACAAATTCTGGCATGGACCTCTTGGAGGAGCTGCTTCCCCTGGTTGGTGGGGATACACTTCATGAGTACCCCTGACGGACTCCGTTTGTAGAGTTCGTCACCGAGCGCGATGAAGGTCTTGGCGCATCGAGCGATCCATCAGGCTTTAGTCCTTTCGGGTGGGAGAACCTCCTCGAGGAGGTAGGCGAGTAGCGGTACTCGTCAGTCGGTTCGATCGAGTGCTAATACGACGACGTTCGTAGGTGACGCCATCATAATGGTACTAGGATCGAAGCCCTCGAGCGCTGGCTTGGCATCAGGGACGAAGCCCCCAAGCACCGGCTAGGCGTCGGGGTGTGTCTAGATTGGACTTTCCAGCATGTGGGTGGACGGCTCTTGGGTGTCGTTGATGAAGACCCCACTCAGGGATGGATCCCGCCTGGCGGCCAATTTTGCAAGGAAATCGGTAGCATCGTTGTCCATTCGAGGGACGTGATGCAGTTTGATCCACTGGAATTTGTCCTCAAGCTTGAGCACCACTCAGTAGTACACTGCCATGTGGGGGCTTTTGCAGGAAGACTCCTTCATGACCGGATCGATGACTAGTTCCGAGTCGCCATGAACGTAGAGTCGCGTAGCGCCAAGTTCGATGGCGATGCATTGTCCATTGATAAGGGCCTCGTATTCCGCGGCATTGTTTGAAGCTGAAAAATGGAGGCGGATGGCGTAGCAGAGCCTACTTCCATCTAGGGAGATCAGAACCACTCCAGCCCCTGAGCCGGGTGCCATTACAGACCCATCAAAGTACATTGTCCATACTCGTGGGTGATATCCGGGGTCGGTAGTTGGACCTCCGTCCATTCGGCGACAAAATCCACAAGAGCCTGAGACTTAATTGTGGTACGAGGGGTGTACCTGATGTCATGGCCCATGAGTTCGAGTGCCCACTTGGAGATCCGCCCCACGGCGTCGCGGTTGCGGATGATGTCTCCAAGTGGGTATGAAGTGACGACCGCAACTTCATGGTTGGTGAAGTAGTGCAGGAGCTTCCTGGTCGCCATTAGAATGGCGTATAGGAGTTTTTGCACTTGGCAGTACTGGACCTTGGGGTCAGTGAGTACCTCCCCGACGAAGTATACGGGTCACTGTACCTTGAGCTGGTGTCCCGGCTCCTCCCTTTCGACGACCAGGGCAGCACTAACCACGTGGTTGCTTGCCACGACGTAGAGGAGGAGGGGTTCTCCCTGTTTGGGAGCGATGAGGATTGGGGCCGACGTCAGGGACGCTTTGAGGCTTTCCAGAGTCTGCTGGGCCTCCTTAGTCCAAATGAAGGCGTTCGTCTTTTTGAGGAGCTTATAGAGTGGCATCCGCCGTTCGCCAAGCTAGGAGATGAAGCGGCTTAGGGAAGCCAGACAACCGGTGAGCCTTTGTACGCCCTTGACGTTGCGTATGGGGCCCATGTTGGAGATGGTCATGATCTTTTTAGGGTTGGCCTCGATGCCGTGTTCAGACATGATGTATCCGAGCAGCTTCCCCTTTGGAACCCCGAAAACACATTTCTCGGGGTTCAACTTGATGTTGAACCTTCGGAGGTTTGTGAATGTCATGGCCAGGTTTGTGATTAGGTCGCAAGCTTTGGCTGTTTTGACCACTATGTCATCAACATAGATGGCAATTGTTGGTTTTGGCCGCTCGACTTGATTAGGCTAATCGAGCGGGTTGATTTGGTCGGCGAAGCATTGCTGCATGCACCTTTGGTAGGTGGCGCCAGCGTTCTTCAGGCCGAAAGGCATGGTTACGTAGCAGTATGAATGATACGGGGTGATGAACGAGGTCGTGAGCCGATCAGATTCTTTCATCATGATCTAGTGATAGCCTGAGTAGGCATCCAGAAAGGAGAGGATCTCACAACCCGAGGTGGAGTCAATTATCTAGTCTATGCACGGCAAAGGAAAGTGATCCTTTGGGCACGCCTTGTTGAGCCTAGTATAATCAACATACATTCTCCACTTCCTGGTCTTCTTTTTGACAAGAATAGGATTGGCGAGCCAGTTAGAGTGGAATACCTCTCTGATGAATCCTACTGCTAGGAGCTTGGCAATTTCTTCACCTATGGCCCTGCGCCTCTCGTCGTCGAAGTGACGCAGATGCTGCTTGGTGGGCTTTGAGCCTAGGATAAGGTGCAATGTGTGCTTGGTGACCTCCGATGGTATCCCCGGCATGTCAGAGGGCTACCATGCGAAGACATCACGATTATCGCGTAGGAAGTTGATGAGCTCGCATTCCTATTTGGTTGGGAGCTGGGTCCTAATCCGAACCATCTTGGTTGGGTTGGCAGGGTTGATTCCCACTGCCTTGGCTTCTTCGAGCGGACAGAAGGCCATCAAGGAAGTTGGTTTGTTGCAGTCTGGGACTGCCGGAGCCAATGACTCCCCGAGCTACGGGAGCTCGAACGAGTTGACGACCTCGGTGGCGAGCTCGTAGTGCTTGTGGTCGCACACGAGGGCATGCGAAAAGGCGCTACTCACGGTGATGACGCTGTTTGGTCCCGACATCTTCAGCTTGAGGTTGGTGTAGTTGGGGATCACCATGAATCTTGCATAGCATGGCCGCCCTAAGATGGCATGGTAGGACCCTAGAAAGTCCACCACCTTGAAGGTGAGGATCTCTGAGCGGAAGTTAGCCCGGCTATCGAACATGATGGGCAGATCAATCTATTTGAGCGGGTATGCCTGCGCTCCCAAGATTACCCCATGAAAGGGGGAGCCCGCCAGACGGAGCTTCGATCAGGGGATGCACATGGCATCGATGGTGTCAATGTATAGGATGTTGAGGCCGCTGCCTCAGTCCATCAGCACCTTGGTAAGGCGCTTCTTGTTGATGATGGGGTCAACGACGAGCGGGTAGCATCCCAGTCTTGCGATGTGGGTGGGATGACCCCTCTAATCGAAGGTGATCGGAGATTCCAACCAGCTGAGGAAGGAGGGGATGGTTGTCTTGGCGGCGCATGCCTCTCTATAGTAAACCTTGTGCTGTCGCTTGGACCAGATGGCGTTAGAACCGCCAAAGATCATGATGCATTCATCAGCGTCAGGGAAAACATCCCCATCCTTGCCTGCAGTGAATCCTTTCTTGGCTGTCGCCTCCTTGCCGTCTCCCTCCTTTGGCCCACCGGCCTATCAGAGGAAACATTTGAGGAGCTCGTAGTCCTTGTAGAGGTGCTTGATGGGGTAGGCATGGTTGGTGCACGAGCTGTCCATGAGTTTGTTGAAGTGGTCAGGCAACCCTTGTTGGGGCTGCTTGTCCGTGCGATCAACCGTGGCTACCATCATGGTGTTGTTCGATCAGCGCTGATCCTTTTTGTTCTTCTTGCCCCTCAGTGTGGAGGGGTCCTCGTCTGGGTCCACACGCTTGGCCTTGCCTTTGTCCCGGCCTCCGCTGAAGACTGCTCCGACCGCCTCCTTGCCAGAGGCATGGTTAGTGGCGATGTCGAGTAGGTCACGGGTAGTATGGGGTTTCAGGCAGCCAAGCTTGTGGATCAGGGATTCACAGTTTGTCCCAGAGAGGAATGCGCTGATGACGTCTGTGTCAACGACATCAGGAAGGGAGTTGCATCATTGGGAGAACCTGTGGATGTAATCCCGCAGGGACTCACTAGGCTCCTACTGATAGGTCTTGAGGTCCTAGGAGTTTCTGGGATGGACATACGTCCCCAAGAAATTCCTGACAAAGACCCTCTTGAGATCCGCCCAGTCGCGGACGCTGTCGTGCGGGAGGAATTCAAGCCATGCCCAAACATGTTCCCCCATGCAAATGTGAAGATACTGAATGATGAAATAGTCATCATCCACTCCTTCGGCCCGATAGACAAGCCGGAAGTCTTTGAGCCAAATGCCCGGGTTTGTCTCCTCGGTGTATTTGGCGATGTTGCTGGGTAGCCAGAATCGCTGCAGGAACGGTGCTCTCCGGATATGCTGGCTGAAGGCCTGTGGTCCTGGGCCCCTAGGGCTGGAGCTCCGGTCATCTGGCCGGTGACCGCCCCTGGGGCCCGTTTCACCGCTCCCCTCGATGGTTTGGCTGGGATACATGTCGCCTGCCGCCGTATAGTGGACGTCATGATCATGTCGGGCCCGATGCCAGTTGCTAACGATGCTACGAGCGTCCTAGTGCGGATCAGGCCGCTCGGGTACCGGCGGTCGGTGTGGGGCAGGCGCCAGGCCAGACCGTGGTGGGGTTGCCACCCCCCGAGCCACGCCTGACGGCTATAGCGGCGAGCGAATGGAGCGATCTATCTGTCATGTCCCTGTTCCCCCAGTGGGGAGAGAGGGTGCGGGTTGGAGTCGCGACGTGGAGCTTTTCGCCTGTTGGACGGTGGTGGCTTCTACTAGAACCCGGAGGTTCCGGTAGACTGCCTGCTCCCAGGGGTCGATGGGCTCGGGAACGCCGCATAGAAGCATTGCCGCAGCAGAGATGTTCTGGCCCGCCTGGGCGAATTGGGGGAGATCATTTCCCTCGTTCATGATGTCGTGTTGGACCTGACGGGCATGACCACGAATGCCACCCGCCGGGCCACACGCATCCCGCTCCCGCGTTCAAACCTTTGCCACTTTGCCATCCCGTCTTCATCCTCAATCCTCACATTTCTAGATTCGAATCCACGCATGCTCCCGACGCTGGTCCCCATCTAGATCTGAGAGATGGCGCCGAAGAGGAGAGCTGCAAACCCGAAGAAAGCAAGCCCAAGGAGAGCAGGAGCAGGAGCCAGTCGTGACGAAGAGTGGGTGCCATCGCACATGGGGGAAGCGGAGCTCGATAGATTGGTGGAGGCAGGCGTGCTTCCTGACCGCGTGTAACACCCTAAAATTTGCCTCTTTTGAAATAGAGCTAAAATGATTTATTTATGAATTTTTGTGCATAGGAAATATAAGAAAATAAAAATTTTCATTAAATTAAAATACATCATAAGGTAGCAACATGTTTGAGCATACATGCTATTGCATTTGATCTTATTGGTTGAGTTGTTTTAATTGAAAAGTCAAAATAGTTAAAATGCTTTTGAAATGAAATTAAAAATGGCTTTGAAATAAAAGAAAAGAAAGAAAAGAAAATTAGAAAATAAAAGTATTTTTTAAGTTGTAAAGTTTATCTTTGAAAGCCTAACGAAATTGTCCATTTTTATTTGAATAGGGAAGTATATTGAAACCATACTTGAATTCGATTTGAATTGGGCTTGGATTTGAAAAACTAGAAGTGGAAAGGTTTTGATTTTGAAAAAATTACTATTCTTTTTTTTGGCCCAGCCTCGGAACCAGCCCAGCAACCTTTCTTCCCTCCTCCTGCGCTGGCCTGCTCCGTGTGGCCTGCTGGCCAGCCCAACAGCCCCTGTTTTCCCCTCTTTCCTCCTCCCTGGCCTCGGCCCATCATCACTGGCCCGCTCCGTGAGCCTCCCGCCCCTTCCCCTTTTTGGTTTTTCCCACTCGCATCGCGCGCCTGCTGCCTCGCTCGGTGGCCCAGCTCGTCTCCCGGCCTGCTCCGCGCAGCCTGCTTAGTGCTCTGCTCGGTCTGCCCCGTAGTGCCGCGGCCTGCTCAGCATTCACCGCACGCGTGGCGCAGCCCACCAACGCGGCCCGCTTCGGCCTTCAGCGCCCGCCGCTCTCTCCCTTTCCTCTCACTGCGACAAGGGACCCACTCGTCAGCCATCTTCTTTCCTTTCTTCTTCCCCGTTCTTTCCTTCCTCTACCTGTCGATGGTGCATGCCAAGACGGCAAGCCACCGTGCTGGTGTGCCTACATGGAAAGCGCCCATTCTACCCCGCTCCCCTTCCTTCTACGCCGCAGCGCCCGCCTGCCTATAAAGACCAAGCCAAGCCCTCTCCTCTGCCCCTTCTCAGATCGCCGCTCGAAGCTCGCTACCGCCGCCGGTGAATCCCCCACTCCGGTGCCCAATCCACGTTGCCGACGCGCCTAGAAGCTCCACCGGGTTCTCCCACAGCCGTAGGTGCCTCCCCTTCTCGATTTTGGTTTCATTTTGCTCGGATTCTCCTTCATCTGCATCCTTCCTCTCTCTCCAGCCGCCGCTGCCATCGATGACTCGCTTCGGAGCCTCCCCGGACGCCACGATCACCGCCGTTGGACTCAGGGTGAGCTTCTTCACCTCCCCATGCTCTCTGTTCCTCAAATAGCGCACTAGAATACCATTTCGGCAAGTGTCCGAGCCACCCGTCATGGCACCGCCATGGACACAGTACCTCACCATGTTCCCTCGCCTCGGTAGCACCTCCACCATGTTCGCCATGTTCCATAGATCATCCCTGTGCTCTTTGTTTCGATCGTGGGAGTCCCGAGCAGCATCTCGACGACTGCCGCCAAGCTTGGCTCGCCGCCAGCAATGGCAGGCTCGCCGGAGGTGCCCTGTAGCCACCGGAGTTTCTTCCGTGCGCCTCTTACCGTTAGATCTAGCATGGACGACCGGGATTAGATCTAACCGGTTGGTTGTGTAAACGGTCCACCGCGGCTGTGGACACGGTCCACGGCACCACGTCAGCACGCGCCCACACCCACGTGGTACACCGCACCAATCATGTGCTACCGCGTGTCGCCCAGTCAGCAATACGTAGTCAACCGCAGTCAAAGCCATGCATGTTTTGTAGTTTAGTCCCTGCAGTTTTCAGTAATCAACCCGCACTCCGTTCTAGTTCAAAACAATTACAATTCAGCCTTGTTTTTATTCGTTTAGGACCCTGTAGTTTCCAAAATTAGTGTGTGCAGTCCAAAATACGTTTAAATTCAGAATTTTAATTGTTTAAATTCAAAATTGGGTTCAATTAATTATAGGAATGTCATTGGACCTTATTTCATGCGTAACTTTTGCGTTTTAAGTCCAATTTGACCCGTTCGAATTGTGTTAGGATCGTATTTACGTTATCTACATGTTTATACAACTGTTAGGCATGTTTTCAACACTTGAAATTCATGAGTAGATTTAATCTATTATTTAACTATAGGAAAACTTGTTTAAATCATAACTTATTCATTTTAACTCCGAAATAGTCCGTTCAAGTTGCGTTTATTTCATAACGACGAGATCTACGCATTAGTAATTATGTTTACTATATTGATATTTCTGAAATAACATGGTTTAAGTCATATCTTGATTAATCACAAATGGGTTTTATACATAAAATATGACTTTTTAGCAACATGGACACAGGGGGCTGGAGTGTTTAGCTACTTTCTAAATACTTCAGATTCCTCTCTCTAAGGACTTATCTGTAAGCGATCATCCGGGACTTATAGTACAGCTGTAAGGGCTATATGGCTCTGGCTTTAGCTCAGTATGAGGACCTTTTCTAGCTTGTTAGTTATTACCTTTAATGCGCATGAGGGTATGTTTCCTTTTCTGCTAGGTTGTGTGTACCGTCCTGCGATGCCCATGCGTGCCACTTCTAGAGATGGGCCACATACGCCTAGCGGTCCTAACTTGTTAGATGAACCTTTGAAAGGCTTCATAGTGAACCCTAACGACCTTCCTTGGTAGTGGGTCAAGAGGCTGATCACCTCGGGCGAAAGGGAAAATCATGACTCACAGTGAAAGTGTACAAACTCTGCAGAGTATAAAACTGTTATAACAGCCATGCTCTCGGTCACGAGCGGCCTTGGAGCCTTATGGAATATAGATGATCACTAATGGATAATGGTACTAATGATCAACTGTTTATGCTATACATTATTCATGATTACCTGATCATGTGTTTATGGGAATGATAAATTCTTTGCCACTCAATTGCTTAAAAAGATGACCTATTAAGGCTAATTGCAGTAAACCAGTGTCAGCCCTTTTGAGCCTCATGAACCCCATGATATAATTGTTAAGTACGACATGTACTTACGCTTGCTTTACTTTTCTATATATTGGATAAAAATCTCGAATGGGTACCAGATTGCTGGTTTGGAGGAGTTAGGCTTGTGGTCAACCAGTTAGTCGTCCCTGTGGATTTAGAGTCTTCGCCAGAAGATCAGAGTCAACTTTTCGCTGTCATTACTCTAAGGTTCTATTCCTTTTACTAATACATTATGTAATAAGTATTGTCTCTTGATATTACCCTTATTTGTGGCTATATGTGAGATTTGACTTCCTGGGCTCACATATAGTGTGTATCTGGTTTTGTCTTTAAAACCGGGTGCTACACCGCGTCACCGCCCGATGGCGACCAGCCAGCGATGAGCCCTTCCCGATGCCCTACATTGATGAAGCTATAGTCTTTGAGGATTATTTCTGGCATGGGTTGGGGTTCCCTGTTTATCCATTCTTGCGGGATCTACTAGAGTTCTGGGCGATTAGTCTATGCAATCTCCACCCCAACACCATATTACACATCTTGATCTTTATCCATTTCTGTGAGACATTTCTAGGGGTTCTACCGCACTTCAACCTCTTCAGACACCTGTTATGGTTGAAGAAGAAAGGCAGCGGTGGTTCCAAGGTGGTCGGCAGCGTATATCTGTAGCTCCGGGATGGAATGGCCAGCGAGTACATTAATGTACCACTGAACACTTCTCTGAAAGGGTGGAATTCCAAGTGGTTCTACGTGAAACAGAGTCACCTTGTAATCCGCTACGACGTCCACCATATCCCGGAGAACCAGAGGAGCTGGTTGGAGAAACTGAACAGTGCTGACATGGAACAAGTGAGGGAGCTGCTCGACCTGATTAAAGGCGTGGAAATTAGAGGCGAACTGGTGGCAACAAGCTTCATAGTGCGCCGCATCTAGCCATGCAAGGAGAGGGCCCACCCGGGCTTTGACTACAGAGGTGATGACGATGGGCCCTAGGAGAGGACGGAGCGGCTAACGAAGAAGAATGTTCTAGAGCAGGCCGTAGAGTTGTTCACTCCCAACATTTCATTCATCTGGCCAAAGCAAACAAGGGCCTTCAATTGCACATATCTGCCTCCTTAGGTAAACATCTCAATTTTTTATTCCTGTTACTTTTTAATCCTGAAGCATTACCAAGTAGTGAACTAATTCACTTATGCAAAGATGCATTCATAGGAAAGAGTGCTGTATTTCTCCGGCATGCCTAGGGGTGATTGGCCATGGGTGGTAGATGCCCAGTCACCGGCTTGGCCTGAGAAAGATGCTGCCAGCGCCTCCTCAGAGTTTAGAGGCACCGACGTTGGTTAGACGGAGAGTTTGCCCCCGGTGTTAGAGAAAGTCCGGGGTAAGAGGGCAACAGCAGACGAGCTGGCCCAGAAGAAGAGAAAGATGGTGGCTACTGCTCCCCTCAAACTAGGCGGCATCTCGCTTGAAGGTGACCAGACCACTCGAACGCGAAGGACCGCGGTGATCGAGTGGTCTGATGACGACGAAACTCCAGTTGCTCCTTCTTCAACCACACAGGCATCTCTGCACAACACACTCATGGAGGAGCAATCAGGGGGAAGCGAAGAAGTCCCCGAGCAGTGGGCAAGTGGATTCCCTAAGCATCAGGTGAAGGAAATCCCCGCGCAGCAGATGACGGAAGTCCCCGCTAGGCGAGCGACGGGAGTCCCCGAGCAATAGGTGGAGGTAAACCTAGAGCGATGGGTGGGGGAAGTCACTGAGCAGCAGGCGGAGCAGAGGCTGACTATGGAGGAAGTGAGACCTCTACCCCAGTGCATGGGAGTCGACCCCATAGCCCCGTCTGGGGGCTCAGGCGGGCATCGCTGATTCAAAAAATTGTACCAGCACACCAAACGGTAAGTATCCTTGTGTTGGAGTTACTTTGCTATCTTATCTTAGCTTTTCTGGTGCTTTGACAAAATGATCTGATGCAGTGCAAGGCATACGGAGGGTCCAGACCCGTTCGCCTAGACTGATGAGTAGCCTCGTGCTGATCCCAGGGTGGAGGCAGCACCGGCGGTCCCCGTATCGGAATCCCCGAGTGCTCGCTAGCCAGCAGAAGAGTCAACCACCGCTGGGGGTGGACTTGGAGATGGCGAGAGGTCGACACTGGGGGGGGGGTCGTTGACAATATCTAAAGCAACAACGGGTACTGCCGAACCCTCGGGAGCTAGAGCTAGAGTTGCCGGCAATGCACCAGAATCTGGGTCGGCGAATCCAGTGGCATCCGAGGAGCTAACGGCGCCGCTTGAGGCATCGCAGGGCATGGTTGGTCCCACTGTCTGGCCGCAGAGCCCCCCGGTGGTGCCTCCAGCTGCAGAAGAGGAGGACGAAGTGGAAGAGATCGTTCATGCCAAAACTCAAACCCAATCCATCCGAATCCTCTGCAAGCGCGGTGGCAAAGTGGTAATTGTCGAAGAGGAGGACACCCCCAAGGAGATGAGAAGATTGAAATCTGCCCTCGCTAGAGTAATAAAACAAATCGAGGTTAGTACTAAATCCTGAGTACTCATCTTTAACGTTGGAGATCGAATTCAATCATTGTCACCGTACATTTTCAGGGAATAACTCGGACTATCGAACACCAGCACCAATTGATAAAGAGGATGGAGCCCCTCACTGAGGAGAACCAAAAACTCAAGGAGGCGATGAACCTCTCAGAGAGAAATACCCAGAGGGCCGAGCACGAGCGAGACCTCGCTGAGTCCAACGTGCGGGACCTAGAACACCAGAGGGGGTCCTGTCTGAGCAGCTAGTGGCTACGTCCAAACAGCTGCGGAGCAAGTTTGAGCAGCTGGCCATTGCCTCCGAATAGCTATGGAGCAAGTCTGAGCAGCTGGCCACTGCCTCCACACAACCAAAGGATGCTTCTAAGCAGTTGGAGCAGCTGTAGAAAATCTCCGAGCAGAAGAAAGGTACGTGTGATCGATGAAAGCGCTTTGCATAGTTGGATATGCTTATTTTTTGTGACAACTATTGTGCTTGTAGAGCAAGATGTAGAGCTCGGCCAGCTGCGCTAGGCCCTCGAACAACTCCGAGAGGACAAGGCGAAGGAGATGGGGCGAGCGAACAAACTGGCTGAAGAGCTGAACGGTGAGTACTCCCTGGTCGGGGTTACTGCTGAAGTAATTTCCTTGCTTGATGGAACTTTGTAATGCTTGTAGAATACCATCGGAGGGTCAAGGCATAGTTCGATGTGCAGGAGCAGGACGCCCGGACCCAGAGGGACAAGTTTGACGCCATAGTTGCCGGCATCAAACCAGTGCTCGACTGCGTCGACCCAGAGGTGGTTCCTCAGCCCGATGGTAGGCCGCCACCCCTGGACATCATCATCGAAAGGTGCAAGACAGCGTGGGAGAGCTTCAAGAGCTTCAACCGCGACACCGTTGTTTCCACCACAACCCACGCCCTTGCTGTGGTTCGGTCCCACTATCCAACCACTGACCTTCAGGCAATAGGGGTCAGATTCACTGAAGGGCTGGGCGAGGCAGAGACTCAGCAGCTAGAGGACGAGGTGGAGGACGCGGCGAAAAAGCTAGTCGGCAACATCGACCTGTTTGGTGAGACAGATGGCAATGGTGAAGCTCGGTGATTTGCTTGGAGGGTATCATCTATAACATCTGGATGGGGTAGTTAGAATGCGTGAAAAGTGCAAAAAACACTTATGTATATGATAAATGTTATAAGGTGCATGTGTATGCAGTTAGCTTATATTTCGGCAAAAAAATGTTTGTAGTTTTAACCATAACACAATTATACATAGTACAAGTAGCATCCAAGCAGTTGGTTCGCTACTAACCCCCATGGCCTCGGCTAGCCATAGTGCATAACGTCGAGCGTGGAGCCCGTGCACGTGTAGGAGGAATAGGCGTGACTAAGGAACCACAGCCGACCACCCATAATGCAGAGCACGGAGCCCATGGCACGTGTAGGGAGAGATCAAAGACTGAGTCTTCTCCATAGAGAAACAGAGCAGAACGTGTGCTGCTCGGCGTTTATCAAAATAACTTGGAGATATAGATAGTATAAGCGGCGTCTGAGAAATTAGTTCTGTGCTGAGCTCTCGGCCTTGGCTAGCCCATAGTCCGTGACGTCGAGCGCGGAGCCTGTGGACGTGTAGAAGGAACAAGCGTGACCAAGGAACCACAGCCGACCACCCATAACGCAAAGCGTGGAGCCCGTGGCATGTGTAGGGAGAGATCGGGGACTAGGTCTTCTCTAAAGAAAACAGAAAAGAAAGTATGTTGCTCGCTGATCGGCAAAAAATCTTGGAGATTTGGAGCAAAGTGTTCGGCGATTTGGAGAAAACGTGTGGCGAAATACGTTGGTGATTTGGAGAAGACGTGTTCACCGCAGGTATGGCGATTTCGTATTGGAGTTCGCTATGGAGTAGCATGGAGCTCGGCGACCATAAGTGGAGATTAAACCATAATGGAGAAAAAGTGGAGACAATTTATGGAGACCAAAACTTTGTTCATCATAAAGTGGAGAGTACATATCTGGGGCGTTTCAAGGATAGAAATGTATGAGGTGCTCGATGTGCCATGAGTTGGGAACATCGATTCCTTCTAAGTCACATAGACAATAAGACCCTGGTCGAGTGACCTCTTTGACGACGTAAGGTCCTTCCCAAGGGGAGGAGAGCTTGTGCATCCCTTCATTTTTTGTTTTCTATGGAGAACGAGGTCACCGACAGCAAATGAACGACCTTTGATGTTGTGGTTGTAGTTCCTCCACAAGCATTCTAGATATTTGGTTGTGCGGACGCAGGTGATTAGGCATTCTTCCTTGGCCCTATCGACGTCCTCTGTCCGAACAGCTGCGGCCTGCCGTTCATCATAGTTTTCCACCCTAGGTGCTCGAAAGGCAATGTCCCCTGGTAGTATGGCTTCTGAGCCGTAGACCAAGAAGTATGGAGACACACCGGTGCTACGACTAGCTTTAGTACGTAGTCCCTAGACTACAACTGGTAGCCCCTTGATCCATCTGCCCGGGTGCTTTTCTTCTTTCTGATATAGTCTCTTTTTGAGGGCATCAAGGATCATGCCGTTCGCTCGTTCGACTTGGCCATTGGCTCTAGGATGAGCAACGGAGACGTATTTGATGGAGATGCAATGGTCTTCGCAGAAGTCCCAAAAGTGATGGCCAATAAATGTAGTTTTGAGGTCGATGATGATGCTGTTCAGGAGACCGAATCTGTGGATGATATTTTCAAAGAGCTCGATTGCTTTCTTTGCAGTAGCCGAGACGAGCGGTTTATACTCAATCCACTTGGAGAACTTATCAATGGCGACATATACGTACCGGAAGCCACCTGGCACTGGCTTAAAAGGGCCAATCATGTCCAGTCCCCAGCATGCAAAGAGCCAGGAAGCTAGAATAGTCTGCAGCTCTTGTGCCAGCATGTGTATTTGCTTAGCAAAAAATTGTCATCCTTCACAACGTCGGACGAGGTCTTCTGCATCGAAGATGGTCGTGGGCTAGTAAAAACCAGCTCAGAAAGCTTTGCCGATCAGTGTTCTTGAAGCCACGTGGTTGTTGCAGGAACCAGAGTGAATTTCGAGAAGTAACTTCACTCCGTCTTCTTGGGTGATGCATTTTTGTAGAATCCCTTCCTTGGCACTTTTCCTCATCAAGTTGCCGTCCACCAGCACATAATGTTTGCTTCGACGGATTAGGCATTCGGTTTTAGTCTTATCGGCTCGTACGTCGGCACTGGTGAGGTACTTGATGAATTGTTCCCTCCAATCAGCGGCTGGCGAAGGTACCGCCAGTACCAGCTGCTCGGCGAGGTGAACTTCCTAAACTTCCTTATCTTCTTTAATGGATGGCGCCAGGAGATCTTAAACGAAGATGCCCGATGGGATCATGGTGTGAGAAGAGCCCAACTTGGATAAATGGTCGGCGAGCTAATTCTGGTTACGTACCACATGGTGGTACTTGATGCTGTAGAATTTTCCTTCAAGCTTCCTAATTTCGGCGCAATATGCATTCATCTTCTCGCTGGAGCAAGACCAGTCTTTGTTAAGTTGGTTAATGACCAGCACGGAGTCCTTGTATACCATGAGGCATTTGACACCGAGCTCAATGGCTATATGGAGTCCATGGAGACATGCTTCATATTTGACGGCGTTGTTGGAGGTCGAAAAGTGTATCCGGAGAACATATCAGAGCTTATCCTTGGTCGGCGTAATGAATAGAATGCCTGCACAAGCACTGTTGATGTTAAGGGTGCTGTCGACGTACATCACCCAGTGCTCGGGGCAAGTGACAATGATGGGCTCTTGAATCTTGGTCCACTCAGCGACGAGATCAGCAAGCGCCTGAGACTTGATCGTAGGCCTGCTTCTGAATTCAATGGAATAAGTGTCGAGCTCGACAGCCCACTTGATGATATGGCCGTTGGCCTCTTTCTTAGGGAGGATGTCCCCTAGATGGAACTCAGAGACTAAGGTGATCCTGTAATACTCGAAGTAGTGGTGGAGCTTATGCGATGTAATCAGGATGGCGTATAGCAGCTTTTGGACCTGAGGATAATGAGTTTTGGGCTCATTAAGGACCTCGCTGATGAAGTATACTGGATGTTGCACCTTATAGGCATGCCCGGCCTCCTTGTGTTTGACCATGATGGCTGTGCTGACGATGCGAGAAGTAGCAACAATGTAGATTAGGAGAGTTTTGTCTGGCCATGGTGCTGTCATGATCGGAGGCTTTGTTAGAAACAACTTGAGCTACTCGAAAGCCGTATCTGCCTTCTCCGACTAGGAAAATGCTTGGAGGCCTTGAGGAGTTTGAAGAATGGTAGCCCTTTTTCACCGAGGCGTGATATGAAGTGGCTTAAAGTAGCCATGCAGCCTGTAAGCTTCTGTATATCCTTGATGCATGTTGGCTGTTTCATGTTGGTGATGGCGGAGACCTTGTTAGGGTTGGGTTTGATGCCACGAGCGCTGATGATTTAGCCCAGTAGTATTCCGAGTGGAACTCCAAAGATGCACTTTGAAGGGTTCAACATCCATCGGTACTTTTTTAGGTTGGTGAACATTTCTTTGAGGTCGGCAATAAGATTGTCGGTGGTCCTAGACTTGACGACCACATCGTCGATGTAAGCTTCAACATTGCGGCTGATCTATTGATCGAGGCACATCTAGATGGCCCTTTGATAGGTCGCCCCAGCGTTCTTGAGTCCAAAGGACATGGTGGTGTAGCAGTATGAACCGAAGGGTGTGATGAACAACGTCTTGATCTGGTCTTCTTCCTTGAGGGATATCTGGTGATAGCTGGAGTAATAGTCAAGGAAGGAGAGCAGTTCATAGCCGATGGTGGAGTCTACAACCTCGTCTATCCGAGGCAAACCGAAGGGGTCTTTAGGGCAGTGTTTGTTAAGATCGGTGTAATCAACGCACATTCTCCATTCTTTATTCTTTTTTTGAATGAGAATAGGGTTTGCCAACCACTCAGGATGATACACTTCTTTTATAAATCCGGCAGCTAAGAGCCGTTTTATTTCTACCCTAATAGCCTCCTTGTCTGGCGTGAATCATTGAAGTTTCTGCTTGATCGGTTTAGCGATCGGCGAGACATTCAAGGAGTGCTTGATCTTCTCCCATGGTACCCCCAGCATGTCTGTAGGTTTCCAAGCAAACACATCGGCGTTGGCATGTTGGAAGGAGACAAGCATGCTTTCCTATTTGGGGTCTAGGTGAGCCCCAATCTTCACATTCTTGGAGGGGTCATCAAGGTTGAGGCCAACCTCCTTTATTTCCTTGGACTTGGTGGAGGCACGGGGAGGCTCCAGCTCTGGGATCTCCATGTCATCAGTGGGCAATGTCTTGCTTCGGTGACCACGCTGGCCATCAGGATGGATAGGTCAGTGGCTTCAGCGAGAGCGAGACTCTCTGTCTCGCAGGCATAGGCGATGGAGAGGTTGGCCCGTAGGGCCAGAACTCCTACAGGCGAAGGCATCTTCAGCACCAGATACGCGTAGTGTGGTACATTCATGAACTTGGCCAGAGCTAGCCGACCAAGTATGGCGTGATAGGCGGTGTTGAAGTTGGCGACGTAGAAGTTGATGTGTTCGACACGGTAGTTGCTTGTCGTGCAGAACGGTACTGGTAGGGTGATCTCTCCAAGCAGTTTGGAGACCCTACCAGGTACCACACCCTAAAAGGAGGAGTCGGAGGGTGTGAGATCTGATAACCCAAGGCCTAGCTCCTTTAGGGCTCCGGTGAAGAGGAGATTCAGAGCGCTCCCACCATCAACGAGCACCTTTCTGAACAGCACCTTTTGGACGGTTGTGTCGAGGACGAGGGGGAAATGCCCTATGTAGGGGATGTCCGCCCACTGGTTGGCCCTACTGAAGGTGATGGGTACCTCAGACCATGGGTGATAACTGAGGTTGGCGGTGGTGTCTTCCATAGCGACGGAGAGCACCCGCTGTGCGGTGAGCTTCCATTCTCTTCTACTTTTGGTGGAGGCGAGGCCCTTGAAGATGGTGGTGACCACCTTGTCATGGTCCTAGAAGGCATTGTTGTGGCCCCTAGGCGGTCGGCGGTCGTCTTCTAGCTTTTTGTCCTGAAACTCCTTAGCCAAGCCGAGGTAGTTCTTCATCTTGTGCTTGGCGTTGTTGTGAAGAGGGCATGGGTCATCGAGGATCTTTTGGTACTGCTCGTCGTAGTTGCGCTTGGCACGAGGTTGACTGACGGCAGCGATGATGTGGTCTGGCCGGCGGCGGCGATTTTTGCTAGACTTGGCTTCTTCTGTTCGATCACGGCCGCTGTCATGATGATAACTACGGTCATTGAAGCGACGGTCATTGTGGCATCGGTCGTTGGGGCGGTCGTCGTAGCGGCGAGGTGGTCGATGAGTGCCCGCATCCTCATTGAAGCGCACCTCGGCTTCCTCAGTGTTGGCATATTGGTTGGTAGTAGTGATCATCTAGCCAATGCCTATGGGTGGCTTGCAGTTGAACTTGGAGCGAAGCTTGCGATGGTGGAGTCCTCGAGTGAAGGCGGTGATGACCTCAGCTTCCATGATGTTAGGAATAGAATTCCTCATCTTGGAAAAGCATCGAATATAGCTGCGGAGGAGCTTGGATGGTTTCTGGTTGATGCAGTTGAGATCATGCTTGGTGCCCGGCCGAGTACACGTAGCCATATAATTGTCGGTGAAGACTTTTTTTAGCTCTTCCCAGGATCCAATGGAGTCCGGGGCAAGACTAGTAAACCAGCTCATGGCAGGTGGTGTCAGCATGATGGGGAGATAGTTCGCCATGACACTGGTGTCTCCTTTGGCAGCGCAGACAGCGGTGGCGTAAACTTGTAGCCATTGTGTTGGATTCATAATTCCCTCATAGGGCTCAACCCCAGTGATTTTGAAACCATGGGGCCACTGAAGTGTTCGGAGCGCCCTCGTAAACGCTAGGGGCCCTTTGGGGTTGTGGTCAGTGTCGGTCACAGTGTTGCCTGTGATGATCGGCTCGAGAGCCAAGTCTAGGTTTTCATACTCCTGCTCGTACTCCTGGCGGAGGCGTACTTCATCTTCATGGCGACCGAAGCGACGTTGCTCGATACGCTGTCGTGCATCCTGGAGGTTGCTGAGGTGCACTCGAGCATCCTATTCAACCTTTGGGTCATGTTGGCAATGGTGTTTGGTGCAGTGGCCCTCGGCTCCCCCCTGGAGAGGTAGTGACTGGTCGGCGAAATGGCTTTGACTAGGGTGGTGATTGGATCTCGGCGCAGCGGATCGATGAATCGTGCTCGTAGAGCATGAAGGTCTTTGATCCTCGCGGATCTCACTAACCTGATAGTGTGCTGCTTTAAGCATGGCGATGACCTGGGTGAGCTCGTTGGTGGCCACTGCCAGATTGGCGCTTAGAGTCTTGAAGACATCGTTGCCGTCAACGTGGAGAAATTCTTCGTTGAGGTCACGGTGGAGTGGGAGTGACCTTCCTTGTGAGTCGAGCCGATTATTATGAGCAGCCTCAGCCCTCGCAATGGCTGCCTCATTTTCTCGGCGCTGCGCGCGGTTGACATTCTGGTTCTCACGAGCGACACGTTCCTCCTTAGTTTTGTCGTTCCGAGGAGGGTTGTTGATGCTGACGTTGAAGATCGTGCCACCCCAGAAGGGTGGGAGGAGTTGCTCGGTGAAGGTTTCGGTGAGGGTCTCCGTAGAGCCCTGAGACTCGGAGCCTGGGTTTTCCTCTAGGATGGTCTAGAGGGATGCCCCAGGGCACCGGCCTATGTGTAGCATGTTGACGACTGGCGAACACTGGACGTCGAGCTGGTCGGTGAGTGGATGAGCGTCTTCCACCTGGTTGGTGAATTTTCCCCTCATTGCGTCTTGGTAAGTAGCGGTGACGTTGATGAGCCCAAAGGGCATAGCCGCAACTCCTGGAGTTTTCCAAGTAGCCTCTGATAGATTGGATTGGAGGGTGGTCAGTGCTGAACCAAAGTGTCCAGGGCCAATTCGGCGATGGAGAGGCAATCAGCAAGCTTTAGACCGACCCGATCGATGGACTCAACCAGATCGTCATTGTTGATCTGCCTCCTCTGGTAGCGAGGAAGCGGGCAGCGAGTTGCTGATGAAGGCGACCTCAGAGGTGGTTCCGAGATCGGATCTACAGTCATAGGTGCGGGGATGATCGGCGCAGAAACGATCTGCGCCAGCTCAAGGAGCTCTCTGACTCTGTCAGCATTGATGATCTAGGAGATCGATCCGACCGTGAAGATCTAGCCTGGTTGTGGGAGAGACGAAGAGCCTACGGAGAAAACTATCTTGTTCGACAAGGAAATAGCACACAGTTGAAGGGTCGAGATGGCGGACTAGAGGGGGGGTGAATAGTCTTTTCTAAAATTAATCGCGTCGGCTAACCGATATAAATGCGGAATAAAAATAATCGGTTTAGCCAAGACTACACCCCTCTATATATGTTTACTAGCACCTTGCAAAGATACTAATTATGCAACTAAGGTGCCGGGCTAGCTAGAGCTCTCCTAAACAATTCTAGGAGCAAGGTCACACAAACCTATGCCACTAGTACTTTAAGCAACAAGGGAGCTCCTACACATGCTAGTAAGCAAAAGCACAAAGCCAACTAAGCTCACTAGCAAAGCTCAATAACAAGGCAACCAATGCCTAATTAGAGAGCGCAAATACTTAGCTACACAAACTAAGCAATGTGACTAACAAGGTTACTAAAACCAAATTAGCCACTCAAGGGAGCTACTTCTATGCTACACAAGCTAGAAGGTAACTAGTAAGCTACACAAGCTAACTAATTACAAGAGCAACTACACAAGCACAATGTATGTGAAAGTAATTACAAGCTTGTGTAAGGGGGTTGCAAACCAATAGGAAGAACAAAGTTGACACGATGATTTTTCTCCCGAGGTTCACGTGTTTGCCAACACGCTAGTCCCCGTTGAGACAAGCTTCAAGGTTGCCGCCGGTCCTCCTGCTAGTGGTGACTTGCAAGTCACACTCTCCCACGTGGAGTGCTTACCACAAGCTCTAGCACTTGACCCGGCCGGACCACTTGTCGCCCTTCGCGTCTCGCTTTACTAGAGTTGCTCTTCGCGGCTTCCGCGGGGCGAGCACAATGCCCCTCACAAAGCTCTTCTCCGGAGCACCGCACAAACTTCTTGCGGGCTTCGACGGAGACCACCACCAAGCCGTCTAGGAGGTGGCAACCTCCAAGAGTAACAAGCACCACCGGCTTGCAACTCGATCACCTAGTGCCACTCGATGCAACCTCACGATGCAATCGCACTAGAATCACTCACTCACACAATCGAATGATCACTATCAAGTATATGTGTGATGGAGGGCTCCCAAGCACTCACAAGCATGGACACTAAGTCCCTTGAGGTGCTCAGCACCAGCCATGGCCGAGGGCCACTTCTATTTATAGCCCCAAGGGCTAAACTAGCCGTTACCCCTTCACTGGGCAACGGTCGGGCCGACCGGACGCTCCGGTCGTGTTGACCGGACGCTGGACCTCAGCGTCCGGTCGCCCACAGACGACCACGTGTCCCGATTCCAACGGTCACTTGACCTGACCGGACGCTCCAGCTTCAACTGACCGGACGCTGAACCCCCAGCGTCCGGTCGTTTCCAGTAAGCTCCCGAGCATGACCGGTCGAACGCGATCGGACGCAGCCAGCGTCCGGTCACACTCCAGCTACTGCGTCACCGTACGTCAGCCTGACCGGACGCAGCCTTCTAGCGTCCGGTGCATTCAGATCCAGCGTCCGGTCAGTTGACCGACGCCGGCATCTTCGCGACCAACACGTTTTCACTTCTAACTTCTTCACCCTTGCTCCAATGAGCTAACCACCAGAATTTGCATCCGGCGCAATAGAAAATAGACATTCCATTTTCCCGAAAGCGCCGAATCCCGCCGAGCTTGTGAGGCGGGAGGGAGAGAGGGACCCAAACCCATCTCACCCCTGCAAACACCACCTCCTTTGTAAATGTGCCAACACCACCAAGTGTACACCACCATGTGTATGTGTGTTAGCATTTTCACAATCATTTCCCAAAGGATGTTAGCCACTCAACTTGCCACGCCACTCGATCCTAGCAACAATGCAAAGTTAGATCACTCGAGTGGCACTAGATGACCGATATGCAAACAAGTTTGCCCCTCTTGATAGTACAGCCATCTATCCTAAACCCGGTCATAAACTTCTCTACACACCTATGACCGGTGAAATGAAATGCCCTAGGTTATACCTTTGCCTTGCGCATTCCATTCCATCTCCTTCAATGTCGATGCAACACATGCACCAACACGATCAACAATGATATGATCCACTTCATATCATCACATGATCATATTGGTTCATCGATCTTGACTCTACTTGCTCTTCACCGTTGCCATCGTCCATCGGCGCCAAGTCTTACTCAAGCTTCACCGCCACGCGGTCCATCACTCCAAAGCCTTCGACTTGCCCTTCACGCTTGCAACCGGTCCATCAAACCAAGTCTTGTCTTGATCTTCTCCACCTTGATCACATGACTCAATGTCATGTCTCATGTGCATTTAAGCTCCTTCATCATCACATGTGTGAGCTTTGCAACATCTCCAAGCCATTTTCACCTCCATGGCATATGTTGCTCACACACATGTACCTGTGGACTAATCACCTGTGTATCTCACATAAACACAATTAGTCCACCTAAGTTGTCACTCAATTACCAAAACCAAACAAGGACCTTTCAACAGTCCCCTACCTGGCGCGCCAACTGTCGACAGAATATCATCAGCAGTCCTCCGAGGGGTATCCCACAAAGGTAGATTGATCGATAGAGGAGCGTGAGATCAAGAACAAGAAGGCAACAGAGACACACGAGTTAGATAGGTTCAGTTCATTAGTATGACGTAATACCCTACTCCTATGGTCTGTTGGTTTATATTAGCTATCGTATGATATTAAGTGTCTTTGGAGGGGGTCCCTGCCTGCCTTATATAGTTCGGGGAGTAGGGTTACAAGTTGGTTAGATCTAAGAGATAACCGGAAAGTAATAACTGATTATAGGAATCTTGGGATCATACATATCCTAATAGATCTCGTAGTATCTTCAGGATATCATCCAGATGTCTTGCGGAAGGCGCCGACCAGAGTCAAGCCCTGCAAGGCTTTGTCTTGTGGGTTGGGCTGCCCCTGAGGGTGCAGCCCATGTGGTCTATCCTGGGTATCCGGGGTTGTACCCCCCACACCTTATCTAAGACCCTTTCAGGTTTGAAAGAAAGGACCCATCTGATCATTGATTTTTATATCCACATTTCCACCATGCACGAAGGTTTTAATCCAATTGCACCATGTTTTGGAAAAACCTTTCATGTGCAAAGTCTGTTGCAAAAAAGACCACTTGACTTTCTTGTAAGCTTTCTCAAAGTCTATTTTGAATAAAACCCCATTTAGCTTCTTCCTATGCATCTCGTGGTGTCGGTGCGAAAAGTGACCAACACGTAAATATTTGTAGTTCTGCCGCACGTTGTGATCGGATGTGGCCTAGCACTCAATGACACAGGGTTTATACTAGTTCAGGCAACATGCCCTATGTCCAGTCTGAGTCGGTCGATGACTTTATTCCTGAGCCCAGGTGCTCGAAGTTTGCTGTGGGGTTACAAACGAGAGGGGGTAAGATGGGGGGGTATCAGAGGTCCGGTCGGACTCCAGACCAAAGGGTTGAGAGTGATGGGGGCTTCGACATGCGCTAAGTGTTCGAAAGTCTCTTGTTCGTTGGAATCATCTATGTGAATCGATGGTTGTTCGAATTGATCAATCGATCCTCCTCCTTTTGGAGAGAGCGCATCCCCTTTTATAGATGAAGGGGTCGGCTTTACAAGAGAGAGTCTGAGAGAAAGAGCATATGTGTGTGCTACCTAGTCTCGTTGCCCACGACGTCGGGTACAAGGCGGTTCATTGGTGCCTATAACACTGTCGATGTTAAGATGCATGTGGTAGGGTCCATCATCTTCTTCTGGTATGGCAAATTTCGGCGCCTACCATACTATAGGATAAATGTTGGCGCCCACAACATTATTCATGTTCTGACATGTCTAGAAGGTTGCGATGCATCCTTCTGACATGGCCTGACAGTACTGTCCTATAGGTGTGTAGGGTACGACCCTTGATATTGTGGTTTGACTGGAGCGCCCTGCCTTACTTGCTCTATCCGTTTCTTGGGTCTTTCACCGAGCGGGCGTCCCCGATTAGTCGTTCCTCAGTCAGCTCTGGCCTCCCGGTCGGAGAAGAGCTATAAGAAGAGGTTCGATGCACTCCCGGTCAGATAAGCGAGTTGGAGTCAGAAGCGAGCGTTGTTCCTTCTCGGCCAGGCCTTCTGGTTGGAGAGGCGGGCCAGAGTCGGAGGCAACGGAAGCGAGCGATGTTCCTCCTTGCCCAGGCCTTCTGGTCGGTGAGGCGGGCTGGAGTCAGAAGTGAGCACTGGAGTCGAAGGCGAGCTAGCCAGGCCTTCCAGTCAGACAGGTGGGTTGAAGTTAGAGGCGAGCGTCGTTCCTCCTTGGCCAGCCCTTCCGGTCAGAGAGGTGGCCTGGAGTAAGAAGCGAGCGTCGTTCCTCTTTGGCTAGGCCTTCCAGCTAGAGACTGGATCACCCCTAGCCTATCGTTGGGTTTTTGGGCTGGCCTAGGACTTGCGTGTCATTTGCAACATTGTCTGCTGGGCTGACCTTTTGCTGGGAAGTAGGTCCATGAGGGACCCTAGGTTTATAAACCTGATAGGAGCCCCTGAGCCCCTGGGCGGTTTGGGTAGAATCATCCAGGGTATTTTTCATTTTGATGGCGGGTGCACGCGTACGCACCCATAGGTGTTGCCCATGAACCCTCGGGCGATTCAGGTAGAATCGTCTAGAGGGTTTTTTGTTTTATCAGCGAAGGAATTTCTTGTTTTGATAGTGGGTGTGCGCGAGCGCACCCACGGGTGTAGCCCCAGGGCCTATGTCCGACTGGTGAGTCGGTTGGAGGCTAAGCATCTTGGTACTCTTTTCCTAGGGCCGTAGACTGTCGTTCAGGGTGTTTGCCCATGTTTGTCCTGCCCGCGACCTGCGCGGTCGGTTGATTTCTAGAGTCGGTGTCGGGCGACCTGAGCCCTTGAGCCCCGTTGGGCTTGGTAGGGGTTGGTCTAGTTCCGTGCGTTACCTCATCCATAGTTTCCACAACCAGAGGGGCTAAGCTAACATTGCTTGCCTCAATGGCTCGAGCGACGCGCTCGCTGAGCTCGCTAACGGGCACGTTCGAGTGGAATCTGGGTCCATTGTTCGTGATGGGGTCGGCATAGCCCTCATGTGGCATTCCACTGCTCCTTAACCCACGTCCTGGTAGATGCCTAGGTTGTTCCAAAGACTGACCTAGGTGGCCCGCTAGCCTCCCCTCGATGGAGATTCTATGGGCATGACTCGAGGTTTGGATCAAACGAGAAGGTCGAGATGATCCTGTCTACTTTGGAGCAGAGTGGGTGAGGGCCGCTGGGGCTCATCTGTGTTTTCTCCCCTATCTCTGTTTGACGCGAGGTGGCCTTGAGCCCTTCGTGGCCCGGCCTTCGAACCCCGATCGGTCGTTGCTCATGTCGAATGAGGGAACTTCCACTTTATGACGCAACACAGAGCATTATGATGCATTTAACTGCACATGCGATGCTTCAGATGTATGGGATGAATGAATGAATGTGTGAACGCAAGTATGCAAATGGATAAATGAATGATCATGCATCAGGAAAAATAAAGTAAGAGGGGTCGGTAGGGTTACCTTGTTGACACAAGTGACAGGCTTGAGGAGTTTTTATCAGATATGTCTGAATGGGATCCGTGCTCGTCATTCGTGACAGAGTTGGTGTGGCCCACATGGGGCATCCCTTTGTTCCTTACCTATCTCTCGGTGCTCACCTAAGTCATCCGATCGACTCTGGAAGCCCATTGGTCTCTCCTGGGCAGAGATCCCATTGTTGGGCCCTTCCAAGTCCTACCTGGGAAGGCGGAGGGCCGCCGGCGGGTGGTTGCACCTTGTTTCCTACACCCGACGTGCGGTAGTGGTGGGCCATGGCTAGGCCATGTCCCGTCTAACTGGGCACCATCTCGTTGGGCAGGGCGCATCCCATCGGTCAGGACGCGTCCCACCACATCCCATCCGCATTGAATAGGGGAAGGGAGAGGGATTTTCGCCCCAATTGTTCACCTTTCCCCAACTGTTGCTATCGCAGAACCGACCAATTTATAAGAATTCAAGTACAATGGCAATCCGCAAGCGGTCGCACTGTTATACTTGAACCCATATAAACCCGGTAGTCCGTCGAGTACCACGACGGGTCTCGATAAACGATTTACAACAACCAAGATCATACATGATTCAACATACATGCCACAAATTACATAAAGTTCACAGATACGTTTCATCATCAGAGTACGAATAAAAGTTATTACAAACCGAGTTTGATAAATAAAGCGGAAGCAAATAAGTTCGAAGATAAGGTTTCCAACATAGTTGATACAGTGCCAAACCAGATCACGGTCCACAAAAGCAAAGATAGGAATTACTAAAGAAGCCTGCCCAAGGCTTACTCCTCATCCACAGCGGGATAGAAGCAACTCTTGCAATAACCATGATACACAGTGCCATCTGCAACAATGGGAAAATAAACCCTGAGTACGAGAAGGTACTCAGCTAGACTTACCTGTCATGAACCAGAAATAAAATGACTCCAAGGATCATGCAAGGCTGTATAAGTGGACGTAACTTGACAACATTTTGCGTAAAAGGCAATTACCCGATGTACAATTATGATTCCTTTATCAAGTTAATTATAACTATCCATTTCTAGATTAGCAACTATCCTGTGCCAAACATGTGGTATATCATTTAGAAGCATACAATAGTAACCATAGCAGGTATTGTAATTCCATATTCATCCGAACCATCATGTTTCATAACATAGTTGCTACGATGTTGGGACTAGCCAAGTTTCTCACTATCCGGGAGAGACGGCGATTCGAATCGATTTCACCAGCTGGGAATTTATTCCTAACACAAACCCAGGTCTACCAGCCACGATAGCCTTAGGTCACCTTTGATACAACTCAGGTACACATTTCACGGGTCCATACCGCGCCGCACAATCTGGAACACCAGATGCCAGGATGCTCAGGCCAAACCTGCCCTTGGGCTCAGTCTGATCGTTCCCTGGAAGGAGCGCACAACAGAACGGTTCCCGGCCTGAGTTGAATTACTCGGCTTCGCGGTCGGAACGAGTTATCCGGCCAGCTAAGTGAGAGGCATGCGTTCAATCTTGTTAGAAGCGCCAACAACGGTACGGTCCTTAATCGACACAGACGGGGATAAGTCCACACCCAAGACCTCCATGCCTTGTTGCTTCCCTATCGACTTCCCGTCCGGTCTCAATTTACTTTTACCTCATGGTTCTGTTCCACGATAGCAGATATAGCCAACCGTGCTTCGGTATCCACCTATATCTCGTAGGTGACAGGACATCACCCGACTTCTACCAGTCTAAGCATGGCTAAGCATATATATTCGATCCTGGACCTATACCGGTTAAGGGTGTAATATCTGGACAAGGAATGTACATGCATCAAGTGGTTTCATTCAACTCTTATAACCTAATGCATCAATCATAAATACGTAAGTAAACATTTGTAAATTACTGGGAGACTTATAATGCTCCGGGGCTTGCCTCGCAGAAAGGAAGTAGGGCGATGGTCAGGACACTCCGGAAGCTCTTCAGGGTTCTGCTCCACGCCTTTGGGAGCTGCGGCTTGCGGATCCTCCTGCGGGTTCCCTTCCTCTGCTTCTTCGAATTCCAGCAACGTGATCTCTTCCTCCGATCCTAGATGCATGAGTATGGTATAAGCATTACGAATGCATATATGTTAACAAGTGCATCATGTTGTTTGAGTAGGTGCATATCTCTTCTCGATTACTACTTAACTACTTCTACAATGCATCGACTAGGCCACATATAGTAGCTACTTGTTTCACTCATAACTGGAGTTCTACAAATCCAAAAGCAGTGATCCTGGACTTTCTGGAAAGCTTATCAAATTCTCTACGACTTTGTTATTAACCATTTTTACAGTACACATCAGTTTCAACATGCAACTCATCACACTCTAGAATCAGTCCGGAAACTATTAATCATGCAATATAAAGTAATAACACCTCTACTTCATGTAATCATTCAAAATTTGACAACCTGGAACCTACCAACAGTTTAAGCATACCAAATACAGTTAAGATGATATAATGGTGAAGCCCAGACTATTTATTAAATTGCCTTTATTATTTTATTTAGATATCTAGGTTAAATAATAAATATATATCAGATGTGCTTAATAAATTCTCAAAAATTTACAGAGTCTTACTAATGCTATCAAAGGACTACTATAAAAATTTCATGTCATTTTACTAAGTAGAACATTCTATACAAAAATGATAAGGAAGCAAGGCTTGAAATAGCATAAATGGAAAATCCTATTGAAAAGTGTCAAGCAACAGATTTCTTATTTTTCTTAACATCCATAAGGTACTAGGATTACCTCCAACAAATTTCATGAATTTTGGACTCATAAATAATTTATAAAAATTCATGCAAGGATTAACTATTTATAAAAGAAAAATCTATAACTATAAATCTACACATGCACTGGTCTTCAAATTTTTACCCAAGCTCATATATGACAAGAATAGCCTACCACAAAAATTTCATAATTTTTGGAGCACAAGAACTCTAGAAATAAAATAAACAAATTTGAATGCATTCAAAAGCACATTTCAAATCCTTATTTAAATCTCCAGAAATTTCTACTGTTGAAGCCAAGAACATATTTTTACTAAATACTACACTTCCTAAGCAACACAATCATATTTATTTCACAATTTTAGGAGCTACCAAACTGAAGATATAAATTTCACAAAACAAATCAAAAACTAGATTCAAAATGAGTTAGCCTTCAATACTGCTGTCGCTGACAGGTGGGACCCGCTGGTCAGGGGACCCCACGCGTCAGTGACACGAAACAGGGCAGCGGCGCTGCACAGCGCTGGCGCGGCCAGAGCTCGCCGACGGCGAACTCACCGGCGGTGACATCATCACGGCATGACCTAGGTGACCTGGCGCATTGATTGAGCTACGTGGTCGGTCCTATTGCCGACCCTAGAGCTGACGGCGGCGACCATGGCAGAACGGCGGAGCTGGACCACGACGGTACGCCGGTGTGGGCTACGGTGGCTCGAACGGACGCTGTGCCGAGCATCACCGAGCTGCGGCGGAGCTATCGAGTGCCCTAACGTGGCCTGGGATGGACGGTGGCGACGTGGCCACGGAGACGGAGTCCGCGGCGGAGCTCCGGTGAGCATTTGCACGGCACTGGGGCTTACCGAGCTCTATCAGCAGGCACGGGAGGGAGCAGTGGGTCGCTGGGGAGACAGGGGAGCTATGGTGGTGGTGCTGGAGTGGCTAGGCGCGGGCTGCGCGTGGCTATGGCGACGGCGGAGCTGCGGGCGCTCGGCGGCTGCTGCAGCGGGGAAGAAAGGACGCCAGAAGCGAAATGGGAGCGCGGCTGAGTGCGGGCGGGCGCTGGCGTGATGAAGGCGCGCTCGGGCGCAGCGTGGCCTGCGCAGACAGAGCAGAGGCAACGTGCGGCCATGGCGACCTCCACGCGGCGCGCGGTGTCTGAAGCCGGTCGGCCACTGTGCCGGTGGTTTCAGTTAGTTCAGACGCGATAGGAACAGCCTAACAGCGAGTTTTGGTGATGACTTAACTTCCAATCCATGACGAATTAGCGCTAGGTTACTAAACCGACTTTGTAGACCTAAGTACTAGTTACAAATGTTGTTCAATGATCGTGTTCCAAATCTCATCGTAAACTGAGTAAAATCATGATCAAAGTCGGCTCGTCAGGCTGTCAGTCAATCCATCACTTAGAAAATTTGTTAAGTGTTTGAAAGCTGGGTTTTGCTGGTTTTTGTGGGACCCATTCAAGCATGTTAAAAGCTAAATCAGTCCATGACCCAAAAATAAAAGTTGTTCCTTATGTCAAACACTCCAACTTTGCTTTAGTGAACTCCTCCATGCAAGGTCCCTAACACCTAGTTCAACTTTAGTCAAACATGTCACTTTGAAATCATGATACATACTCAAACCATGGCTAAATGACCAAACTAGCCCTAGCACTAAATACCAAAGTTGTTCCTAATGATATCCTAAGCATGTTTGAGCAATTTGCCAGGTCATTCAAGCATTTCATGTAGTAGTCACTCATATAGCTATCCAGGTCAACATATGAAATATCACTTAAGTGCTTGATCATGAAATGTGGCCTTCATGAACAAGGTTCCTTTTGTTAACCTAAGTGTAGCTAAAGCATTTTAGTGACCAACATTACCCACTTGCCTTCATTTGCACATGATCATATGCATATGTTCCAAGAAACACGAGATAACAAGCAATGTTTCATATGTTTCGATCAAATGTTTCAATTGTAAATGATGATTTATGAATGCTTGATGCTCATGCTCATGTTATGCAAGTCAAGTTATGCAAGGCTAACACCCGAGGTGTTACAGCCCCTCCCCCTTATAAAAATCTCATCCCGAGATTTGCAAGACCTACCATTCTTAGAAAAAGGCGGGATAAACTTCTTGCAGAAAATCTTCTCTTTCCCATGTAGCATCTTGTTCACTATGATTGTTCCACACCACCTTATAGAACTTAATAATCTTACTCCTTGTTACTCTCTCCATCTCTTCTAATACTCGAATTGGCTTTTCTTCATAGGTCAAATCCGATTGAAGTTGCACGTTGGTGGGTGCAATAGATTCTTCCGGTACTCGAAGACATTTCTTTAGCTGAGAAACATGGAACACATCAAAGATTGCACTCATCTCTGGTGGTAGTTGTAACTTATACGCAACATTTCCTTTTCGTTCCAAAATTTTGTATGGCCCTACATATCTTGGTGAAAGCTTCTTTTTCATCCCAAATCTCTTCACACCTTTCATGGGTGACACTCTCAAGTACACATAGTCACCTACTTCAAAAGTTAGTGGTCTTCTTCTTCTATCGACATAACTCTTCTGTCTTGATTGAGCTGCCTTCATGTGTTGTTGGATGATACGTACTTGTTCTTCGGCTTCATTGACAAAATCAATACCAAAGTATCTCCTTTCACCGGGCTCAATCCAATTCAATGGAGTCCTGCACTTTCTGCCATACAAGGCTTCAAATGGAGCCATTTTGATACTCGCTTGATAACTGTTGTTATAGGAGAATTCAGCTAAAGGTAACCATTTCTCCCATGAACCTTTTGAAGATATAACACAAGCCCTAAGTAAATCTTCTAGGATTTGGTTCACTCGCTCTGTCTGTCCTGAAGTTTGCGGATGATAAGCTGAACTTCTGATTAGCTTGGTTCCCAAAGCTTGGTGCAAGTGCTCCCAGAAATGAGCTATGAACTGTGGTCCTCTATCTGAGATTATGGTCCTGGGTACTCCATGCAATCTCACGATCTGGGCAACATATATTTCAGCGTATTTCCCAACTATATACCGCGTGTTCACGGGTATAAAGTGTGCTGACTTGGTGAGACGATCAACAATGACCCAGATTGAATCGTGACCTTGTGGCGTTGTTGGAAGGCCTGTAATAAAGTCCATACTGATCTCTTCCCATTTCCATCCTGGAATAGGCAGTGGTTGAAGTAATCCAGCGGTTTTCATATGGACGGCTTTCACTCTACTGCAGTTATCACACCTTGCAACATAGGCTGCGATCTCTTTCTTCATCTTAGTCCACCAAAAACGGGTTTTCAAATCTTGATACATCTTACTACTACCCGGGTGGATAGACAATTTGGACGAGTGAGCTTCTTCTAAAATTTGATTCCTTAGCTCACGGTCTTTCGGCACCACTAGTCGGTCCTCAAACCATAATACACCTCTTTCGTCCAATCTAAAATGTTTGGTTTCTTGCTCTTGCATTTTTCTCTTGATGTGACTTATTCCTACATCTGTCTGTTGTAGCTCTATGATTTTGCCCTCAAGCGAACAACTGATTGTGATATTGTGCAGTACAGCAGGATGTAGCAAGTTGAATCCATCTTCCAACAATGCTTCCACAGTGTTGCAATGGGACTTCCGACTAAGTGCATCGGCTACTACATTTGCTTTACCCAGATGGTAATGCACTTCCAAATTATAGTCCTTAATCAATTCTAACCACCTTCGTTGTCTCATGTTCAGCTCTGGCTAGGGTAAAGATATACTTGAGGCTTTTGTGGTCAGTATAGATATGACATACATTGCCCAACAAGTAATGTCTCCATATCTTTAGTGCATGGACAACGGCTGCCAGTTCCAAATCATGTGTAGGGTAGTTAACTTCATGTTTTCTCAATTGCCGTGATGGCATATGCAATTACTCTCCCTTCTTGCATAAGTACACATCCCAAACCTATTCCTGATGCATCACAAAATACATCAAAAGGCTTTTCAATGTCTGGTTGTGCTAGCACAGGTGCGGTAGTCAACAAAGTTCTGAGGATGTGAAAAGCTTGTTTCACATTCTGGTGTCCACTTGTACTTCTCATCTTTCTGAAGTAGTCTGGTCATAGGCTTAGCTATCTTTGAGAAGTCTGGAATAAACCGACGATAGTATCCTGCTAACCCGAGAAAACTCCGAACTTCATGAACCGAAGTTGGGGCTTTCCAATCCATGACCTCTTGTACTTTGGATGGGTCTACTGAGATTCCATCTCTTGATAAAATGTGACCTAAGAAAGGTACTTTGCTCATCCAAAATTCACATTTGCTAAACTTGGCATATAGCTTATGCTCCCTCAGTCTGGATAGGACAATCCTCAGATGCTCTTCATGATCTGACTCCTTTTTGAATAAATCAATATGTCCGTCGATAAACACAACCACGAACTTATCAAGTTCGGGCATGAATACCGAGTTCATTAGGTACATAAAGTAGGCTGGAGCATTTGTTAGTCCGAAAGACATAACCAAATACTCATATAAGCCGTACCTAGTAGAGAAAGCAGTTTTGGGTATATCCTCTGGTCTGATCTTTATCTAATGGTAACCTGATCTCAAGTCAATTTTGGAGAATACCTTTGCCTTCGCTAGCTGATCGAACAAGATGTCGATGCGGGGTAACGGATATTTGTTCTTGATGATCACAGCATTGAGTGGTCTGTAATCTACACACATCCTCAGTGACTTATCCTTCTTTTTCACAAACAGTGCTGGACATCCCCACGGAGATGAGCTAGGTTGGATAAGACCTTTGTCCAATAGATCTTGCAATTGAACCTTGAGTTCTGCTAACTCATTGGGTGGCATTCTATAGGGCCTTCTGGATATGGGTGCAGTACCTGGCACTAATTCGATCTTAAATTTCACGTCCCTATCCGATGGTAAACCTAGTAATTCCTCTGGAAATACATCCGGAAACTCACAAACCATGGGGATATCATATATTGTGGTGGCTTGGATAGCACAGGCTAAATGTTGGGGTTCGAAATCACGGGAGAGTGGAACTAGAAAAGCATTCCCTCCCATGGGTTCTCTCAACATAATGGTACGGGTGCTAGTGTCAATAAGAACACCATGATCCTTCATCCAATTCATGCCTAAGATTACACTTATCGACAATCCCGGCAATATTATCAAATCTGTTATGTACTCCCTCCCTCGTATCAAGATGAGTACATTTTTGACTATCTTATTGGTAGTAACAGTTCCCCCTGCTGAACTTATGTTAAAACCCCCTTTACTTACTTCTATTATTTCTTGATCATGTCTAGATGCAAATGCTTGACTCATAAATGAATGAGAAGCTCCCGAATCAAATAAAACAACAGCGGGATGCTTGTTGACAAGAAACATACCAGCCATGACAACTTCTCCGGTGGGCACTTCCTCCACAGCGGTATAATGCACTTGTCCCTAACATGCCCTGGCATTCACCTGCCTCTGATTGTTCTGATTTGGGTTGCCATTCCTCTTGGGGTGGGGGCACTCCTTGGACCAATGACCCAGTTGGTTGCAGTTGAAACAAGGTTGATTACTTCTGAATCCGGTGGAGCTGTCCTGATTACCATTTCCTTTTGGTAAGGCAATAGTGAACGCCTTACGAAAGGGTTTCTGTGGCCTATTATTCTGAGCTTTTGGTGGTGGAGGCCTGAACTTGGGTGCAGGTGGACGGAATTGTGGCCTAGCTGTGATAGGCGCTTTTGACTGGAAAGATCCGGATGCACCGGCCTCATATGCCCTCTTGCGACCTTTAGCAACTGCATGCATGTTGTTGTGGTTTTCTTGGGTCAAGGCATCACTAATAAACTCATTGTACGTGGCACATCGAGAATTTGCCATAGTCTTCATTAATTTGGTACCCAACCCTCGCTTGAAACTCTCAATCTTTTTCTCTTCAGTATCCACGAAACTTGGAGCATATCTTGACAAGTTGTTGAATGCGTGCATATATTCTGTGAGTGACTTTGTTCCCTGAGTGAGCCTCATAAATTCTGCTGCTTTCATGCGCATCAGGCCCGGGGAATATGGTGTCCCCTAAAAGCCAGCTTGAATTGATCCCAGGTCACTCTCGCATTAGCAGGCAGAGACGACAGAAAGTGCGTCCACCTAGATTCCTGCTGGTCCTTGCAATTGATGAGAAGCATATTCTGCTTTCAGGTGCTCTGTGACCCTTAGCAGGCAAAATTTCTGCTCGATGGTATTCAGCCACTCATCTGCCTGCAGTGGTTCCTCAGCCACCTTGAAGATCGGTGGCTTCGTGTCCAGAAACTCCTTGAATGAACTGTGCTGATTTGGCTCGGCCCCCGGTTGCTGTGGGTGGCCACGAGCAGTGTTTTGCGCGATAAGGCGCAAGGCTTCTTCCATTGTCCTCTGGCTCCCTAGGAACTGGGCAAAGAATTCCTTGAGCAGACGGCGGCGGTGGGGGTGGCAGGTCATCATGGTTGCCATCCTGGCTGCTACTAGCTCCTGCACGGGTGCGCGTCATCTGCGAAGTTGCAACAATAAGCGATTATTGGTTGAGGTCAAGAGATTGCAGAGGAATTTTGTACTCATGCCAAACTGAAATTACTGGAGAAAATTCTCAAAATCACAATAAAAACAGAGGCATAATAATTCATTCTCGCAACATGACATCACCAATTTGACCACTTATCGTGCTCATAACGCATGCAAATTTAAAGCATGATTACCGACAAAGAACTAGAATTGCATTGACGTTCGTCCAAACATGCGATTAACATTACATGATAGTCTGGTTACTAATGCCAACATCAAACTACATGTCCATTACATAAATAGAGGTGATACATTAGTCCTTCCACTAAATGCGAAGCGATCTAATCCTCATCACTGATCACTATCGAGGTCAGACGCAGAATCATTTCCTTCCTTAGGTTCTACTTCCTCTTCAGGCTCCACTTCTTCTTCTTCGTACCCTTCGAGATCCATTTCTGCGGCTCCAGGTGGGACATAAGGGTGGAGCTGATTGTTCAGTAGATGAACCTTCTTCATGCAGATTATCGTTGTATTCTTCAGCATTGGCCAGCTGCTGTCCCAGCTCAAACTGTCGAGCTCTCAGGACATCTTCCCTGGACCAAGCTGCATTCCGCTGGTGAGTTAACCGAGTCATCTCTTCAGTGAGCCTCTCAATCTCGGCAGTCGTGCTCCCTCTGAAGCTGACGTCGATCCTCGTGGGCATGACCAAGTGCACCAGACACACGTCTGAGGCTACCCTCAACTCCATCTAACACTCTCATCATTGCGAACATGGCGCTCATGGCAGGGTTATCGCTGTTCTGCCCTTCTGCTGCACCAATCTCTAAAGATCTTCCTCTTGCCTGCTGCCATGAGTCAGTGGATGGGTTACCTCTTGGAAAGACTCCAACCAAAGCGGCTGCCAGCTCTTGAGGAAAACGATCCATGATATTCCTCAAGATCCCAAAGGCTGCCCTGCCAGCTGCTTCTTCAGCAGTCCTGCCAGTTGACTCATAACACCAGCCTGTCCACTCTAGAATCGTCACCTCGGGGACGAACAACGGCCTCCACAGTAACTAAGAGACCTTCTCCCAACCGCTCATTCGCCCAGAAGTAGCGGGGTTCCATTCCATCAGGATAACCTACATAGCTGAGCACTCTCCACAAGAGTGTAGGCATCCCAAACTCTCCAAGGAACGTGTGACATTGACGGGTACGTGGAGCAAGCTGACGGCTAGGAGCTCTGCCTCCGGTGGACTTGCGAGCAGTCTGCTTGGTGCGTGCCATCTGCACCATTAACATGTACCCCTTGGTGAGACAATGCCATAATGGATAAGAGTTACATAACCGAGTAAGAATTTTATAAGGGGAAGGAACAAATGTAATTATGTGAATGGTATTTTAACATGATGCATGCTCGTGCCGTACGTCCTCACAAACTTAGGAAAAATTTGATTTCTAACGGTAGACACGGTGGCATACATACGTTCTCTCATAAATAGCGTAACTAGTCGAGCTACATGTTTCGTTGTTAGTGTACCTGCATAAAATTTCATTTCAGCCCTAAACCCATAATGAAATATGCAGAATGTAATTGTAAATACTTTCATATATGTATACCCATACATATACTTCCGTATCAATCTACCCGATAAGAATTTAAACCCACAATTAAATACGCACCATATACACATGCAAGCATGTATACATAGCCGTACCAAAGCTAACTCTTCCCGACCGCACGCTCACATCTTGCGGTCATACACTCATCTTACCTTGGCGTAGAGGCATTTGATCCATACATTACCACTCAAGTGAATGGCATCCATACAATAGCACGCCGTATGGACGACGAAGTAAAAACCCCCATGTTAGTACTTAAATAGCCACCTAATAGTCCTTAATTTGGGCATAAGGAAAGTGATCATTGGCACACTTTAGATTTCAAATACCTATTAATATAACTATTAGTTGCTAGAGAAGGGTTTTTGGAAAACAAAAACTTTTGTTTTAAATACACTTGTGACAATTAACGTTGAATCTTGCTCTGATACCAGCTGTCGCAGAACCGACCAATTTATAAGAATACAAGTACAATGGCAATCCGCAAGCGGTCGCACTGTCATACTTGAACCCATATAAACCCGGTAGTCCGTCGAGTACCACGACGGGTCTCGATAAACGATTTACAACAACCAAGATCGTACAGGATTCAACATACATGCCACATATTACATAAAGTTCACAGATACTTTTCATCATCAGAGTACGAATAAAAGTTATTACAAACCGAGTTTGATAAATAAAGCGGAAGCAAATAAGTTCGAAGATAAGGTTTCCAACATAGTTTGATACAGTGCCAAACCAGATCACGGTCCACAAAAGCAAAGATAGGAATTACTAAGGAAGCCTGCCCAAGGCTTACTCCTCATCCACAGCGGGATAGAAGCAACTCTTGCAATAACCATGATACACAGTGCCATCTGCAACAATGGGAAAATAAACCCTGAGTACGAGAAGGTACTCAGCTAGACTTACCCGTCATGAACCAGAAATAAAATGACTCCAAGGATATGCAAGGCTGTATAAGTGGACGTAACTTGACAACATTTTGCGTAAAAGGCAATTACCCGTTGTACAATTATGATTCCTTTATCAAGTTAATTATAACTATCCATTTCTAGATTAGCAACTATCCTGTGCCAAACATGTGGTATATCATTTAGAAGCATACAATAGTAACCATAGCAGGTATTATAATTCCATATTCATCCGAACCATCATGTTTCATAATATAGTTGCTACGATGTTGGGACTAGCCAAGTTTCTCACTATCCGGGAGAGACGGCGATTCGAATCGATTTCAACCAGCTGGGAATTTATTCCTAACACAAACCCAGGTCTACCAGCCACGATAGCCTTAGGTCACCTTTGATACAACTCAGGTACACATTTCGCGGGTCCGTACCGTGCCGCACAATCTGGAACACCAGATGCCAGGATGCTCAGGCCAAACCTGCCCTTGGGCTCAGTCTGATCGTTCCCCGGAAGGAGCGCACAACAGAACGGTTCCCGGCCTGAGTTGAATTACTCGGCTTCGCGGTCGGAACGAGTTATCCGGCCAGCTAAGTGAGAGGCATGCGTTCAATCTTGTCAGAAGCGCCAACAACGGTACGGTCCTTAATCGACACAGACGGGGATAAGTCCACACCCAAGACCTCCATGCCTTGTTGCTTCCCTATCGACTTCCCGTCCGGTCTCAATTTACTTTTACCTCATGGTTCTGTTCCACGATAGCAGATATAGCCAACCGTGCTCGGTATCCACCTATATCTCGCAGGTGACAGGACATCACCCGACTTCTACCGGTCTAAGCATGGCTAAGCATATATATTCGATCCTGGACCTATACCGGTTAAGGGTGTAATATCTGGACAAGGAATGTACATGCATCAAGTGGTTTCATTCAACTCTTATAACCTAATGCATCAATCATAAATACGTAAGTAAACATTTGTAAATTACTGGGAGACTTATAATGCTCCGGGGCTTGCCTCGCAGAAAGGAAGTAGGGCGATGGTCAGGGACACTCCGGAAGCTCTTCAGGGTTCTGCTCCACGCCTTCGGGAGCTGCGGCTTGCGGATCCTCCTGCGGGTTCCCTTCCTCTGCTTCTTCGAATTCCAGCAACGTGATCTCTTCCTCCGATCCTAGATGCATGAGTATGGTATAAGTATTACGAATGCATATATGTTAACAAGTGCATCATGTTGTTTGAGTAGGTGCATATCTCTTCTCGATTACTACTTAACTACTTCTACAATGCATCGACTAGGCCACAAATAGTAGCTACTTGTTTTACTCATAACTGGAGTTCTACAAATCCAAAAGCAGTGATCCTGGACTTTCTGGAAAGCTTATCAAATTCTCTACGAACTTTGTTATTAACCATTTTTACAGTACACATCAGTTTCAACATGCAACTCATCACACTCTAGAATCAGTCCGGAAACTATTAACATGCAATATAAAGTAATAACACCTCTACTTCATGTAATCATTCAAAATTTGACAACCTAGAACCTACCAACAGTTTAAGCATACCAAATACAGTTAAGATGATATAATGGTGAAGCCCAAACTATTTATTAAATTGCCTTTATTATTTTATTTAGATATCTAGGTTAAATAATAAATATATATCAGATGTGCTTAATAAATTCTCAAAAATTTACAGAGTCCTTACTAATGCTATCAAAGGACTACTATAAAAATTTCATGTCATTTTACTAAGTAGAACATTCTATACAAAAATGATAAGGAAGCAAGGCTTGAAATAGCATAAATGGAAAATCCTATTGAAAAGTGTCAAGCAACAGATTTCTTATTTTTCTTAACATCCATATGGTACTAGTATTACCTCCAACAAATTTCATGAATTTTGGACTCATAATTAATTTATAAAAATTCATGCAAGGATTAACTATTTATAAAAGAAAAATCTATAACTATAGATCTACACATGCACTGGTCTTCAAATTTTTACCCAAGCTCATATATGACAAGAATAGCCTACCACAAAAATTTCATAATTTTTGGAGCACAGGAACTCTAGAAATAAAATAAACAAATTTGAATGCATTCAAAAGCACATTTCAAATCCTTATTTAAATCTCTAGAAATTTCTACTGTTGAAGCCAAGAACATATTTTTACTAAATACTACACTTCCTAAGCAACACAATCATATTTATTTCACAATTTTAGGAGCTACCAAACTGAAGATACAAATTTCACAAAACAAATCAAAAACTGAATTCAAAATGAGTTAGCCTTCAATACTGCTGTCGCTGACAGGTGGGACCCGCTGGTCAGGGGACCCCACGCGTCAGTGACACGAAACAGGGCAGCAGCGCTGCACAGCGCTGGCGCGGCCAGAGCTCGCCGACGGCGAACTCGCCGGTGGTGACATCATCACGGCATGACCTAGGTGACCTGGCGCATTGATTGAGCTACGTGGCCGGTCCTATTGCCGACCCTAGAGCTGACGGCGGCGACCATGGCGGAACGGCGGAGCTGACCACGGCGGTACCGGTGTGGGCTACGGTGGCTCGAACGGACGCTGCGCCGAGCATCACCGAGCTACGGCGGAGCTATCGAGTGCCCTAACGCCTGGGATGGACGGTGGCGACGTGGCCACGGAGACGGAGTCCGCGGCGGAGCTCCGGTGAGCATTTGCACGGCATGGCTTACCGAGCTCTATCAGCGGCACGGGAGGGAGCAGTGGGTCGCTGGGGAGACGGGGAGCTATGGTGGTGGTGCTGGAGTGGCTAGGCGCGGGCTGCGCGCGGCTATGGCGACGGCGGAGCTGCGGGCGCTCGGCGGCTGCTGCAGGGGGAAGAAAGGACGCAGAAGCGAAATGGGAGCGCGGTGGTGCGGGCGGGCGCTGGCGTGATGAAGGCGCGCTCGGGCGCGGCGTGGCCTGCGCGGACAGAGCAGAGGCGACGCGCGGCCATGGCGACACGCGGCGGCGGTGTCTGAAGCCGGTCGGCCACTGTGCCGATGGTTTCAGTTAGTTCAGACGCGATAGGAACAGCCTGACAGCGAGTTTTGGTGATGACTTAACTTCCAATCCGTGACGAATTAGCGCTAGGTTACTAAACCGACTTTGTAGACCTAAGTACCAGTTACAAATGTTGTTCAATGATCGTGTTCCAATCTCTATCGTAAACTAAGTAAAATCATGATCAAAGTCGGCTCGTCAGGCTGTCAGTCAATCCATCACTTAGAAAATTTGTTAAGTGTTTGAAAGCTGGGTTTTGCTGGTTTTTGTGGGACCCATTCAAGCATGTTAGAAGCTAAATCAGTCCATGACCCAAAAATAAAAGTTGTTCCTTATGTCAAACACTCCAACTTTGCTTTAGTGAACTCCTCCATGCAAGGTCCCTAACACCTAGTTCAACTTTAGTCAAACATGTCACTTTGAAATCATGATACATACTCAAACCATGGCTAAATGACCAAACTAGCCCTAGCACTAAATACCAAAGTTGTTCCTAATGATATCCTAAGCATGTTTAAACAATTTGCAAGGTCATTTAAGCATTTCATGTAGTAGTCACTCATATAGCTATTCAGGTCAACACATGAAATATCACTTAAGTGCTTGATCATGAAATGTGGCCTTCATGAACAAGGTTCCTTTTGTTAACCTAAGTATAGCTAAGGTGTTTTAGTGACCAACATTACCCACTTGCATTCATTTGCACATGATCATATGCATATGTTCCAAGAAACACGAGATAACAAGCAATGTTTCATATGTTTCGATCAAATGTTTCAATTGTAAATGATGATTTATGAATGCTTGATGCTCATGCTCATGTTATGCAAGTCAAGTTATGCAAGGCTAACACCCGAGGTGTTACAGCCCCTCCCCCTTATAAAAATCTCGTCCCGAGATTTGCAAGACCTACCATTCTTGGAAAAAGGCGGGATAAACTTCTTGCAGATAATCTTCTCTTTCCCATGTAGCATCTTGTTCACTATGATTGTTCCACACCACCTTATAGAACTTAATAATCTTACTCCTTGTTACTCTCTCCATCTCTTCTAATACTCGAATTGGCTTTTCTTCATAGGTCAAATCCGATTGAAGTTGCACGTTGGTGGGTGCAATAGCTTCTTCCGGTACTCGAAGACATTTCTTTAGCTGAGAAACATGGAACACATCAAAGATTGCACTCATCTCTGGTGGTAGTTGTAGCTTATACGCAACATTTCCTTTTCGTTCCAAAATTTTGTATGGCCCTACATATCTTGGTGAAAGCTTCTTTTTCATCCCAAATCTCTTCACACCTTTCATGGGTGATACTCTCAAGTACACATAGTCACCTACTTCAAAAGTTAGTGGTCTTCTTCTTCTATCGGCATAACTCTTCTGTCTTGATTGAGCTGCCTTCATGTGTTGTTGGATGATACGTACTTGTTCTTCGGCTTCATTGACAAAATCAATACCAAAGTATCTCCTT